>NC_034594.1:75593241-75606423 GCF_900095145.1 Mus pahari | reverse complement strand
AAGGAAGGAAGGAAGGAAGGAAGGAAGGAAGGAAGGAAGGAAGGAAGGAAGGAAGGAAGGAAGGAAGGAAGGGAGAAAACAAAACACAAGCTGAAGATGCAGTTTAGTTTATAAAGTCCTTACCTCACATTCTATCAATAGCACCATATAAACGAGGAATGGTGGGACATGTTTGTCATCCAGGAAACAGAGAGGTAAAAGCAAGCGGATCAAGGATTTCAAATTAATCCTTGGCTACATAAAGTTTCTGAAACTAGCATGGAATATAAAAGATCCTATATAAAAAATAAAATATTATAACTTGAGATTGTTAAAAAGTAAAATGTAAAACACTAAAAATGCTAACTGAAAACAAGACCACATAAGCCCTACATTAATTAGCATAAACTGTAAAGATAAGAATGCCCTAGTGCAAAGGTTTCTGTCAGTGACTTGGCTTGTGCTCACAGCCTCACATAGATCATCCTCCCATGGGCCACTTTCAGATGGGCTGGCATCCATACTTCATCTTACTACCAAAAAACTGTAGGTAATGCTTTCACTTCCACCCCCATTCTCTGAAAAATACAACATTTTAAGTTTTATATTTTTACTTTTTTGCATGTGTATGTCAATGTGTGGGTACGTGCATGTGAAGTCAGTGATCTTGGAGGCCAAAAGGGGACAGCAGATTTCCTGGAAGTAGAGTTACAGGCAGTTGTGTACCACCTGATATGGGTACTAGGAACTGAACTCTGGACCTCTGGGAGTACAGTATGAGCTCTTACCACTGAATCACGTTCCTAGACCTTATCTATCTATCTATCTATCTATCTATCTATCTATCTATCTATCTATCTATCTATCTATCGATCTAGTTATTTAGTATCTATATTTGATGTATATATAGAGGTATACATGACACAGAAAACATAAATGGGTCAAAAGACAAATTTATCAAGATGGTTCTAACTTTCATTCTTTATGCTTGTGCCAGTGATTGAACTCAGGCTGCTGGGTTTGTACAGAAAACACCTTTACCAACTAACACATCTCAGTAACCCAGGAAATACCACCCTCACAAAAGCTCTAAGTGGATCTCACCAGTATGCTTGTTGTTCCAAGGAACATGAACCCTGGAGGATGCATTTTCACAGTATATACAAAGAATTTCAGGAAACAGCCTCCTGCTTATTGCTTCTACATTTTGCGTTCATCCTTTTTATATTTCTAAAATAAGAGGAATAATAAGTCTTACAGAAAATGAAGCAGGAAGGAGTGCATGTGGAGTCCATGCCTGCAGTTTCCATGGTTAAGAGATGGAAGCAAGTCATTGAGTTTAAGTTCTTCACAGACTATATAGGGACAGACAATATTTAAACATAAATAAATAAAATAATTATGGATTGCCACAAATACAGTATTCATGATATGAATAAAAAAGCTCCCACAGGCTCATTTGACGTTTGCTTGACATCCCAAGCTTATGATGCTATTTACAGAGTCCACAGAACTTTTTAAAGTAAAGGTTTACAGTTCTCAAATGGGAGTCAGCTTTGAGAATAGGAGACAAACTCCACTTCCTGAACTTATGTGACCAAACACCTCACACATTCTTAGTCTGAATACATGACTTATGTGCCAGGATGGCCTATTCCCTCCAAACTGTGCACCAAAATAAGCTATTTTTCCTTACAAGTACGTATCAAAGATTTGAACTCAATAATGAAAATAATAAAGAGAGCATATACATACAATCATAATACAGAATAAAAACATTAACTCAAGCCCAGAACAAAAAAAAGAAAAGAAATGATTTCAACACATTCTCCCATTATCAGCACATGTAAAGGTGCGTGTTCAGTACAGTACAATTAGCTGTTGTCTTAGGCAAAGGGAATGAGATGAATGAGTGTGTATCAGAACTTTGCAATAGAGAGAGGTTCTGGTAGTAGTTAGTACTATTAATGGCATGCTCAAAGGCAGGTCATGGAAATAGTATAGCTAGATTTATGATAAATTTATTAAAGAGGGTTCTATAACTGCTGGGGAAAAGTGTGCTTTAGTCACTCAGCTGTATTTAGTTACTGACAAAACAGAGTATGGAAAGCAAAGCCACCTAAACATTAGTGACAGAATCTGATGACAAATCTAAGAATTCAAAAATGCAAATTAATTGCCATAGGGTTTGACCATCAGAATGATACACAATACTAAGATCAAGACATTGACATGGCTGAGAAACTTTCTAGGTGCTGCATAGAGAATTGGTCTTCTCAGAATTATTAGTGGGATTTTCTTAGTAGAATTTAGGTCCTGGAAGCTTTAAGGCCAAAGTTCCTAACTGGCTGGAAATGCAGAAGCATCCTCAGATGCTAAAACCTGAAATAATTCTTTGTACCAAAACTTGTTCTTGGAACTTCCATCAGAAGAGTTTTAACTCCTCTTAATTTTACCTCTCTGGTCATCTTACGTGTATGCTCTGTTTTTTCACTCAACCAAAAAAAGTTCTTGAAGATATATGTGATTATATTGGGCTCATCTAGACAACCCAGTGTGTCAGCTTCAGATGGGGTTATATTGGAATCACGTAGACAGCTACTTTTCTCATTGCTCTGACATCATACCTAACAAAAGCAAGCTAATGAAGGAAGATCATATTTTGACTCATACTTTTGTGGTGCAGTCTATTATGTTGGAGAATATATGGCAGTACAAGCATGAGGCGTTAGCTCACATGGAATCTATAGACAGGAAGCAGAGGCAGGGGAATGCTGGTGCTCACTTGTTCGCTTTTCGTTCAGGTCAGGAACCGAACCTATAGAATGGTAGTGCTCACATTTAGTGTAGGTCTTCCAACTTCTATTAATTCAGTCTGGAAAATCTCTCACTAATATGCTCAGAGGCTTGGCTTGTAGGTGATATCTGTCAAATTGAGCAAGCAGAATACCAATGAACAACAATCCAGGATAATTGCCTCACCATCTTATATTATGTTAACAGGCAAAAGTGAAAAGACCAACAAGATCCTATAATATTATTGCAATAAATTCTGCATAATCCTTATTTATCACATGAGCAGCACAAAATTATGTACAGGTAGACATACAGATGTCTATGTAACCATTGTCTTAAAATTGAAACTGGTTATATTAATGAGAATAGAGAATCCAATAAATAAATGATTTTAAGACATTAAGATAATTACACAGTAAAAAGACAATAATGATTTTAGTTCTCAACAAAAGGAACAATATAGATAAACTATGATGTAATTGTAAATATATATACACATATATGAGCCTTCCTATACATATGTGTGTATATATATGAACATATAGATGAGTATATATAACTATATAAACCCATATATGTAGATATAAGTAAGTATATAAATACATGTATACATACACATATAAATGTAATTAATATCCTTGTTTGTAGAAGCTCATCACATGAGGTCACAAAGCTCAAGAGTATGAAATAAGATGAGGAAATAAAACTAGAGTAGCACAATATTCAAATAATTTACTAATGGATAGTGTGTTTATAACCTACTAAGGTCTATAAATAAGCTGAATAAAATTGCTGATCAAAAAATCTCTATATTTTGAATAAAGTTCTCACATGTATTTAATTTTATGTATACCACACATACTGCATTTAAACCCATGTGTATATAATATACTTTTTACTGGAGCACATGGCCTCACCAACAGGTACAGAGCTGAAGGCATCAGCTTTCTTTGCTTCCAGAGCATAACTCATTTTAATTGTTACTCTGCCCAGGCAGGTTTAGAACTCCTTATGTAGCTTACATATTCAATGAAGTGACAGCAATCTTCATACTGTATCATTCACAGGTATTGAACCAGTACATCTTGTTAAAAGGTCCATTTCCTTCCTTCCTTCCTTCCTTCCTTCCTTCCTTCCTTCCTTCCTTCCTTCCTTCCTTCTTTCCTTCCTCCTTCTTTCTTTCTTTCTTTCTTTCTTTCTTTCTTTCTTTCTTTCTTTCTTTCTTTCTTTCTTTCTTTCTTTCTTTTTTCCGTGTTGCTGTTCCTTATTTATTTGCTATTTTCAGAGTCACATAATGCCTAGCTTAACCTTAGACTTGATAGGTAGAAAAAAGCTGTAATGGTCTGAGAATCACTGAAGGAAGATTCCATACTCAAATAGTACGCAAAAGCGTTTTGAAAGAATGGTTTGCCCTCACTTGCTGGTAATTTCTACAGAATAAAGGCTTTTTGCTTGATTGAGAAATAGTGAGAAGGTGTGCACAGCCCTATTGCCATTGCCTTCAGATTTCTTATCTCGTTTGTGTTAAAGGCAGTATGCCCACTGTCTGATAATCTTCTGCTACTTGGTGTACAGCATTCTTCCCAGAGAATCCTCAAGCATGAAAAGTCAGTCAATCCACTAGAGCTTTGTTGGAAAAAGAGGGGATGAAAAACTTTACTTTTGTGATAAAAAGGTTAAGGTTTTCTAGGTATTGAGTGTGTTATGAAGAAGTCTCTGTTTTTTTCTTGTCTGGACATAGTAGAAGTTTTGGGTTTTGTGATTATGAAAGAGAAGAATTCAGAAAGGACAAAGAATGACATCACCAAGTCCAATGAACACTAACAAGGAAAGCAAGAGAGATGCCTGGGACTAAATCACCAACCGAAGAAAACATATGGTGGAAATCATGGCTCTAACTGCATATGTAGCAGAGGATGGCCTAGTCCGTCATCAGTGGGAGGAGAGGCCCTTGATCCTGTGAAGGTTCTCTTCCCCAGTATAGGGGAGTGCCAGGGCTGGGAACCTGGAGTGGTTAGGTTGGTGAGCAGAGGGAGGGGGAAGGGGGGTTGGAGGTGGACCTGGGAAAGGGGATAGCATTTAAAGTGCAAATGAAGAAAATATCTAATAAAATAATAGTAATAAAAATAACAAGAAAAAAAGAAAGGAAAAGATCAAAGTATATGAAACAGTAACAGCCTTACCCCTTGTATTTGTGAAAAGTATATGTCTGTTCTATTGTTTTTTTGACACTTTCTTTCACTACAGCATGGTGAGCACTTCCAGGAAAGAGGTGTGCGACCAACAAGAGGGTTCAGCAAGTAAAGACACTTGCTGCCAACCATAAAGAACTGAACTTGATCTCCAAGTTTTACATGATAGGAAGAACTGGGTCTTGTAAGTTTAGAATTGTCCTCTGATATTGACACAGGTGAAGATGTATGTGTAGAACCTCTCTTCCATCCTAAAATAAATTATTTTTAATATTTTTAAAATTTTCAAAGGGGGTATGCATTTCTGGGAAGGCCATTCTGCATAGAATTCAGCCTGACATAAGTTGATGTATGAAATGCAAGAATTTAGGGTCTCCTACATGTTTAAACATGTCTAGGGCTGGAAATTTCACTAGAGTCAAGGATGACAGCCAATCCATTAATGTTCTCAGGAATCAGAAATCTCTGAAGATGTTTGTACTGACTCAACCAGAGTTAACAATTATTATCTAGTTTTCTTTATACTCTGTTTCTGGGGTTCTAGACAGCCACATCTGGAATTAACTATTCTTTATGTTCCATGTAAGGGAGCCTTGTGGTCACCACCACTTGAACTTACCTCCTATCAAAAGAATATAAACAATATTTGTAATAAACAAGGGATCATATGACATATGTAGGACATTATGATTATGTTGCCAATTGCTTATTTTTAAATCAAAGCTAAGATGCATTATAAATGTTAGATTCTGACTTTATGGAAGTTAATTCTTTCCTTCCACATGTGGGTCACAGGGATATCAGACAAAAGTAAAACCATCCAGGTGACAAAGTAAAAGACAGAGACTTTTTAAAGCCTGGATCAGATCACAGACTCAGAATTATCTTATTAGTGTGGTGATGAATCACTGCTCAACCATCAGGGTCGACAGATGAGTCCAACCAGACTGTTGGAAGGCCATGACATCCTCCTTTGTGACTCTGTGTTGGCTATGCATTTCAACATTTTTGCCACTGAAACTCAGTTGTATTACAGAAATGCCAATTGTCTCACAGCTAATTAGATGTGAGTACTAGGAAAAGCTTAGGAGTTCCTTAGCAGAATGAGAACTTTTAATCCATACAAACCACAAACTCTTCTTTTCCAAAGCAATTAAGCATATGCAAAAATAATGCGGAGACTGGAGTATTAAGTCATCTGAAATTTCATAGGAAATAAAAATATGATTACAAGATAGGTAGTCCTTTTAAAAATATTAATTTATTTGTGTGTATGGACATGACAGAGTTAGAGGAAGTGTGACATTGGTTTCCTCTTTCTACCATGGGTTTCTTGGGGATCAAAGTTGGGCTGTCATATGTGGTAACCTGTGCTTTTACCCATTGAGCCATCTCACTGACTCAGAAAAAAAGATCTTTCCTGATAGGTAAACTTTACATGATTAATTCCAAGTATAGATGAAATAATTTCAGAATAAAAATATACAAAGAAAAACATATTAGATGGCAAATAGGCTGGTAGCTACCAAGCAACTAGCATGACATCTGGATTTCTTTATTTTTCTCAGAAATCATATTAACTCTTTCAATGTGCACATTAGTCAACCTTGAAAATTTAGGTTAATCACATGTTAAACTCTGCTGAGAAAAATTTTACATACCTGTATTTCTACTATAATTTGGGTATGTCATTGTTTGGATCTCTGTTGTTTTGAGAAAACACTGACCAAAAGCAACCAACGAGGAAATTGATAGGTCTGCTATTATGTTACTTGGGATTTTTCCCTTTCTGCTTTTAATATTCTTTCTTTCTTTTGTGCATTTTGGTGTTTTGATTATTATGTGACAAGAGAAATTTTTTCCTGGTCCAATCTATGTGGAGTTCTGTAGGCTTCTTGTATGATTATAGGCATCTCTTTCTTTAGTTTAGGAAATATTTCTTCTTCAATAACTTTGTGGAAGATATTTACTGGCCCTTTAATTTAGAAATCTTTGTTCTCTTCTACACCTGTTATCTGTACGTTTGGTCTTCTCATTTTGTCCTGGATTTCTTGGATGTTTTGACTTAGGAGATTTTTGTAATTTGTATTTTCTTTGACTGTTATGTCATTGTTTTCTATGGTATCTTCTGCACCTGAGATTCTCTCTTCTTCCTCTTATATTCTGTTGATGATGCTTATATCTATTACTCCTGATCTCTTTCCTAGGTTTTCTATCTCCAGGGTTGTCTCCCTTTGTGATTTCTTTATTGTTTCTATTCCCATTTTTAGATTCTTGATGATTTTGTTTAATTCCATCACCTGTTTGGTTGTGTTTTCCTATAATTCTTTAAGGAACTTTTGTGTGTCTCCTTTAAGTGCTTCTACCTGTTTCCCTATGTTTTCATGTATTTCTTTAAGGGAGTTATTTATGTTCTTAAAATCCTCTGTCATCATCGTGGGATGTGATTTTAAATGAGAATCATGCTTTTCCGGTGTGTTGGGGTATTCTTGGCTTGCTGTGATGGGAGAACTGGGTCCTGATGATGCCAAGTAGCCTCGGTTTCTGTTGCTTATGTTCTTGCCCTTGCTTCTTGCCATTTGGTTGTCGCTGGTGTTAGCTGGTCTTGCTGTTTCTGACTGTGGCTTGTAGCTCCCTTAAGGTTGTGAGTCAGCACTCCCGGAAGACAGGTTCTATTTAAGAAGAATTTGGGTATGGAGAGTTGTGGCCCAGGGTCAGCTCTGGATGCAGACAAAACCCAGAAAAATATTGTCCCCAGCTGCTCCTTTTTTCCCATGTCCTGATTGCTCTAGGTGGGTCCCTCTTGGGAATTTGAACAAAAGTGGTGGTCTCACCTCTGCTCTCAGGTGGGTCAGGACTCTTGGGAGGCCAGCTCTCTCCAGTCGGGACCTGGGTAAGGAGAGATGTACTTTCTGGTATGCCAGCACACTGGGAGATCTGCTCTCTCCTGCCAGGATCTGGGTATCTGGGTATAGAATTCTGTGGCACAGGGTCAGCTCCAGGTGTAGATGGAAACCAGGAGGATCCTGTCCCTGGCTGCTCCTTGGTTCCTGTGTCATGGGGGCTCTGGGCATGTCCCTCTTGGGCCAAGTATTTGATCAGAAGTGTTGGTCCTACCTGTGCTCACGGGTGTGTCAGAACTCCTGAGAGACCAGTTCTCTCCCTGTGGGACCTGGGTATGGAGAACTGTGGCACAGGGTCAGCTCTGGGAGCAGTTGGAAACCAGAAGGCTATGCTTATCTTTTAGAAGACCCAAGTTCAGTTTCAAGCACCCATGTAGAGGAGTGTGCAATAGTCTCTAACTTTAGCTCCTCTGGACTCTGTGGAGACTCAACTCAAGTGGACATACCCATACTAAGACACATACACACATGTAAACAAAAAAGTACATAGCATGTTTTATAAATTGGGTAGCACAGAGAAAGACAGCTGAGTAGTGATACACTTCTCATTTTCAGCTCTTTCTGAAGAAGGCACCTTTGACATCATGAGTTGATAAGAATTTGGACTGCCATATTTTTTTTTTTTCTGTTCCACATTTTGTCACAGCAACAAGAAGATACCAAAAGCAGCTATTGTGACATTGTCTTCTATATGGGTCTGATAAAGTTTAGGGAGGTTATTCTTCTCTTCTGTAGTTTATTTCACATGATTTAGGTGTTATTTGGATAGTGTGTTTTGTTAGGGAATGAGGAAATTGTTCTAATACTGTCTCAATTCAATTCGACTCTCAACTGGCTGTCTTCCATGATGTTGAGTGTTTCTTCCCCAAGCTCAATTAGACTGGCAAAAAAAAGAAATGTTGTACAGCCAATAACTGGGCAGAGGGACACTGGGCAGGACCTTAAGATCTGGGAGGGCTTTGAACTGGGAGAGACAGAGAACCACCATGACCTAGGAGAGAAAGCTGGACATTAAGAGCTGCAGGACAGAAAGCCAATTTGCATGAAAAATTTGGGTAAATAGTCAATGGCCACTTCCAGGATTGGGCCTGGGGTAACAGGGGAGGCAAGTCACAAAATGTCAAAAATTAACTCTATGTGTGTGGGGGGGGCGTGTTCTTCATTCATGAATCCAGAAGAACTGCTCCTTGGCTAGTGCTCTGGTGCCATCCATAGGGAGCCAAAGTGGTGTAGCCAATTACTGCTACAGGCTATAGTGACTGCTTCTTATTGAACATCAATGCATCATCTCTGTTGCCAACACCCTTTACTTCATTGTATATGCACTCCCAAACTCATTTTTTTAAACATAATCTTCCTGTGTCTGTTAGTTGTCTATTTAACACATACCTAGACACAATGGCAAAAAGGATATTCAGTGGAGAAATTGCCTTCAACAGATTGGCCCTTGGCCATTTCTGCAAGTCATTTACATAGTTAATATTTGATTTAGTAGGGCTTGGTCCACTGCTGATTGTCATCTCTTATAAGTAAGAACTGGAATATGTAAGAAAAGTAGCTAAACAAGTCAGAGGAAATGTAACAGTGTTCATCCATGTTTTCTATATCAATTCATTCCTCCCGGTTTTTGCCTTGAGCTCATGTTCTGGCTCCACTTAGCGATAAACTAGAATTTAGAACATAAAGTAAACCATTATAACAGAATTCTCAACAAAGACTCTGAAACAAAAAAAAGATCCTAGGAAGATGTCATACAGACCCTAAGCGAACACAAATGCCAGCCCAGGCTACTATACCCAGCAAAACTCTCAATTATCATAAATGGGAAAAAAAAAAAACCAAGATATTCCATGGCAAAAAACAAATTTACACAATATCTTTCCACAAATCCAGCCCTACAAAGGATAGTAGATGGAAAACTCCAACACAAGGAGGGAAACTACACCCTAAAATAATCAAGAAAGCAATCTTTCAGCCAACCCTAAAGAAGATAGCCACACAAACATAATTCTACCTCTAACAACAAAAGTAGCAGGAAGCAACAATCACTATTCCTTAATTTCTCAACATCAATAAACTCAATTTCCCAATAAAAAGGTGTAGACTAAAAGATAAATATATACTTGCATATACTAACCCATCTCTCTACCTGTTTCCAGTGTATGGTAATCACTACTCATATTCAAGACGTGTCCTGACTTGCTCAGGTAATCCTCTATAAACATCCTCACCAATACCCAGAGGCATGCTTCATCTGTCTCTTAGGAGAATGAACGCTAATATGATCAAGTTTATAGTTAAAACCTATATTGATGGTATTGTTTGGTAAATGAACAATGATCAGATGGAAGCTGCCTGAGCTCTTAATCCTTTTATTTTCCCATGGATAAAATGGAAAATTTGTACCAATAAGTGATAAAAGTGACAAATATGAATTTCTGATTCCAGATATAGCACAAACTAGGTTTCTAACAAGTGACCTGCTGTTAGAGAGACAAGGGAACTAGGAATGAGCACTACTGGACCCAGGAATAGGATCTCAGAGAATGTCCTAGAGGAATACACAGTAATTTAGATAAAAATCAAACATGAAAATTTAAGCTGCAATAAAACCCTGTAAGGACTTCATGGGCAAATGGAAAATGGTTGTTAGAAATATGCTTGTGATAATGAAAAAGGAGACCATCACTGCCACTGAAGTATCTATCTGCATGAGGTGAACTTACTCCTGATGGGGAAGGGGGTTGCTCACCACTACAGAATTAGCATTAGAGACAGAAAGTTCACTTGATTTTTATTCTAAAGAAGGAGGTGGCTGTGTCTTTCTTTATTTGTTGTATTACAATCACCTTCTTTTGAGATTCAATAGTCTTAAAAGGTATAGGTATAAAAGAGAAGGAGGAGGAAGGGGTCACAGCCACTGTAATCTGAGAAAGATTCAAGGCCTTAGTGCTAACTAAGGGATTACTGAAGGGATTAAATGTTTTACAGTGTTAGGAAGATTAAAAGATTTAAATTCCTTGTCATAAAAGTAAGTTGAATTATATTTGATAGAAAATACTCCTCTATATGCATATATACACACAGTAGTCTGATCTTGACTGAGAGCAGCACTCACTTTTGCAAGGCCACAGTGAATGAATAGCAGTGAGTCCATCAAGCTCAGATTTCACTTCAAAATTATTCAGGAAAGACAACATCTTGTCACTTGTTTGAGGAGTATCCTTAATCTGTGAGGGAACTTGATTCAGACTGAACCAGATTTTTGATTAATATACAAAAAAATAAAGAAGAATGTATAGACAGATTATATTGGGAGAAGTCAGTATGAAGCAGAGTTGAAGAATTAGTAAAGTAAATTTTGATATAGGTTTATAGCACAATGTGTAAAGAACACATGGCCTCAGAAGGCATTTTTTTTTTTCTATGCTGTAAAAGCTGCCCGCAGCTTCAGCCTCAGCCCTGAGCCCGCCATAGCTGCACTCCCTGCGTCTCCAGACAGCCATGAAAGCCAAGACAAGGAGAGTGATGAGAACAACTCATGCCTGCCGCCCCAGCCTGCAGTGGGGCAATGCTACAGACTGCGCCCTCGGCCCCAGATAAGCAAGTCATAGAGAGCATGTGTGCTTACAGGTGATAAAGAAAGCCCATGAAGTAATGTATAAGATGCCTTAGCTGTCATTGGCTGAATTTAGCTTAAACGCTCAGGTCTGGTGTGGGCAATCACTCAGATACTGGGGGGGGGGGGGGGGGGAGGAGAAACTGCATGCTGGAGACAATCCATGCAGACCCCACGTGGACATCCACCACTGGAGTAACAAGGCTGCATCTCACAGTCTAACTCTAGTGGATCCAATTTGAAAAGCAGGAAAGGAGTCTAGTTTACTTGCACGCTGCCCGAGCCAGGCCACGCCTGACAAACGGAAAGGTTAGTGAGGAGTGTGTGTGTGAATGAGTGCGGGTCCATTTCACCATTTATTTGCTTATTGCTGTTTATGAATAAATGCCAAGTGTTAGAACCTTCCCACCAAGTTCAAGGATTTTCTTTCTGTCCCTCCCTATTCATGACAGTTCACGACACAAGGGCTCTAAGCAATTGAAGTATTTGGATTGGAAGACTCTTGAGCACAGTCTTTTTAAAAGAGAGGAAAACCTGCGGTCTTTAGATGAAAATAGAATGTGGGTTTTTTGTTTTGTTTTGTTTTTGTATTTTTTTGGGTGTGTGTGCGTGTGGGTTTTCATTGTCTTCGAACAGTTGCTAATGAACTTGAATTGACTACAGTGTGGTTCTGGAGACACCTGACAGGATTGCCTTCAGTGGAATTCTCAGGGTGAAAGGTTTCAATCACATTCTGAAGTGTCAGGCTCTTTATCTCCTGACATTTCCTCGTTTCCATTCCCTTCTATCTTGTTTCCTTGAGTATTTTACTCTACAAAGTGTCTGTAGTTAAAGCTCTGAATCTCAGTTCATGTTTTGAAAGTGTCTCCCAAACAGAAAAGATAGCTCACTGGAAAGTTGGCAGTCTGATCTTAACAAATGGCAACATTCAACTGATAAAGACACACAAACCACATGTCAACTGCCTAGCACATTTCTTTTATGGTCCTTTCTTTCACTAGACAAAATTGTGTTTGGAAATCTGGATCTGGTCTTGGGCAGATGGGAACATGAAAAGCAATTCTATCCTGCACTCTGTGTGGTCACAGTGGCATTGCTCAGACTTCCTAAGCCCCTACCGCTCTTTTCATAAGTGAAGCTCATGTAACCTTGAATTATGCAAAACAAAACCTATTAATAAAGTCTTAGTTACAATTATAGAAGAATCTGAGAATCCCTTTAGGTACATTTCGTAAAGCCCAGTATTGTGCTGTGTGAGAGGGTACCCCAGCCCAGGTACCAATCATATGATAGGTCTAGTATAGAATCAAGTTTACTGGGGACATGGGAAGGGAGGGTGACAAGGTAAAAGAGGCAGAGAGAGAGAGGAGAAAGACAGAGAGAGGGAGGGAGAGAGAGAGAGAGAGAGAGAGAGAGAGAGAGAGAGAGAAAGAGAGAAAGAAAAAGAGAGACAGAGAGAGACAGAGACAGAGACAGAGAAAGAGACAGAGACAGAGACAGAGAGACAGAGAGAGAGAAAGGGGTCAGAGGAAGAAAAAGGAGTCAGGGAGAGGGAGAAGTCAGTCTTACTAATAAGCAAAGATAAAGACTGAGTCAACAAGATTCTGCTGAAGGGACCCTGATATAGCAGCCTCTTGTGAGGCTATGCCAGTGCCTGGCAAACACAGAAGTGGATGCTCACAGTCAGCTATTG
>NC_034594.1:75579567-75582165 GCF_900095145.1 Mus pahari | reverse complement strand
AAGGTGTTGGGTGCTGGATCAGCCTGCGGACAGCCGCCAGGCGAACACCCCTCCTGGGCAGGAGAGGCGCATGACGATCGGGTCCAGCTGCGGGTCCCTCCTCTCCAGTCCAAAAAAGGCTATTCTTAACAAAACTGGAAAACTTGGATGTAATGGACAATTTTCTAGACAAATATCAGGTACCAAAGTTAAATCAGGAAGAGATTAATGTTCTAAGCAGTCCGATAGCCCCTAAAGAAATAAAAGCAGTCACTAATAGTCTCCCAAACAAAATAAAAGCCCAGAACCAGATGGGTGTAGTGCAGAGTTCTATCAGACCTTCAAAGAAGACCTAATTCCAAAACTCCTCAAATTATTCCACAAATTAGAAACAGAAGATACTCTACCTAATAAATTCTATGAAGCCACAATTATTCTGATACCTAAACCACACAAAGACCCAACAAAGAAAGAGAACATCAGACCAATAATTTCCCTTATGAATATTGATGCAAATATACTCAATAAAATTCTCACAAACTGAATACAAGAACACATCAAAATGTTCATCTATGAGGATCAAGTAGGCTTCATTCCAGGGATGCAGGGATGGTTTAATATATGGAAATCCATCAACATAATCTACTATATAAACAAAGACACAAACCACATGATCATCTCATTAGATGCGGAGAAAGCATTTGACAAAATCCAACACCTATTCATGATAAAAGCATGGAAACATCAGCAATTCAAGGCCCATACCTAAACATAATAAAAGTAATATACAGCAAACCAGTAGCCACATAAAACTAAATGGAGAGAAGCTGGAAGCAATCCCACTAAAATAAGGGACTAGACAAGGTTACCCACATTCTTCTTAACTATGCAATATAGTACTTGTAAGTCCTAGCTAGAGCAATTAAACAACAAAAGGAGATCAAGGAGATACAATTTGGAAAGGAAGAATTCAAAATATCACTATTTGCATATGATATGATAGTATGTATAATTGACCCTAAAGATTCAACCAGAGAACTCCTAAACCTGATAATCAGCTTCAATGCAGTAGCTAGATATAAAATTCACTCAAACAAATCAGTATCCTTTCTATACACAAAGGATAAACAGGCTGAGAAAGAAATTAAGGAAACAACACCCTTCACTGTAGTGACAAATAATATAAAATAACTTGGTGTGACTCTAACTACACAAGTGAAAGAACTGTATGATAAAAACCTCAAGTCTCTGAAGAAAAAAATTGAAGATCTCAGAAGATGGAAAGATCTCCCATGCTCGTGGATTGACAAGATTAATATAGTGAAAATGGCTATCTTGCTGAAAGCAATCTACAGATTCAATGCAATCCACATCAAAATTCAAANTCAATTCTTCACAGAGTTAGAGAGGGCAATTTGCAAATTCATCTGGAATAACAAAAACCCTAGGATAGCAAAAACTATTCTCAACAATAAAAGGATCTCTATTGGAATCACCATGCCTGACCTCAAGCTGTACTACAGAGCAATTGTGATAAAAACTGCATGATACTGGTACAGTGACATACAGGTAGATCAATGAAATAAAATTGAAGACCCAGAAATGACCCCACACTTATGGTCACTTGATCTTTGACAAGGGAGCTAAAACCATCCAGTGGAAATAATACAACATTTTGAACAAATGTTTCTGGTATAACTGGCAGTTATCATGTAGAAGAATGCAAATTGACCCATTCATATCCTTGTACAAATCTCAAGTCTAAGTGGATGAAGCAACTCCACATAAAACCAGAGACACTCAAACGTATAGAGGAGAAAGTGAGGAAAAGCCTCAAAGATATGGTCACAGGGGAAAAATTNCTGAACAGAACAGCAATGGCTTGTGCTCTAAGATCAAGAATCTACAAATGGGACCTCATAAAATTGCAAAGATTCTGTAAGGCAAAAGCACTGTCAATAAGACAAAAAGGCCACCAACAGACTGGGAAAGGATCTTTACCAATCCTAAATCTGATAGGTGACTAATATCTAATATATACAAAAAACTCAAGAAGATTCCAAAAAATCACATAACCCTATTAAAAAGTGGGGTACAGAGCTAAACAAAGAATTCTCAACTGAGGAGTAACAAATGGTTGAGACACACCTGAAAAAAATGTTCAGCATCCTTAATCATCAAGGAAATGCAAATGAAAACAACCCTGTGATTCCACCTCACACCAGTCAGAATGGCTAAGATCAAAAATTCAGATGACAGCAGATACTGTTGAGGATGTAGAGAAAGAGGGACACTCTTCCATTTTTGTTGGGATTGCAAGCTGGTACAACCATTCTGGAAATCAGTCTGGCAGTTAGTTACTCAGAAAATTAGACATAATACTATTGGAAGATCCAGAAATTCCTCTCCTCTGCATATACCCAGAAGATGTTCCAACTTCTAATAAGGACAGATGCTCCACTATGTTCTATAGCAGCCTTATTTATAATAGCCAGAAGCTGGAAAGAACCCAGATGTCCCTCAGCAGAGGAATGGATACAGAAACTGTGGTACATTTACACAATGGAGTACTACTCAGCTATTAAAAACAATGAATTTATGAAATTCTTGGGCAAATGG
>NC_034594.1:75574548-75579237 GCF_900095145.1 Mus pahari | reverse complement strand
TGCTGACAGGATCCTGATATAGCTGTCTCCTGCAAGGATCTGCTAGTGCCTTCCAAATACAGAAGTGGATGCTCACAGTCATCCATTGGATGGAGCACAAGGTTCCCAAGGAAGGACCAGAGAAATACCCAGGGAGCTGAAGGGGTCTGAAGCCCCATAGGAGGAACATCAATATGAACTAACCATTAACCCCGAGCTCCTTGGAACAATATCATCAATCAAAGAAATCATATGGTGGAACTTGTGGCTCTAGCTATATATGTAGCAGAGGATGGCCTAGTTGGTCATCAATGGGAGGAGAGGCCCTTGGTCCTGTGAAGGCTCTATATCCCAGTTTAGGGGAATGCTAGGACCAGGATTTGGAGTGGGTAGCTTTGGGAGTAGGGGAAGGGGAAACTAGGAAAGGGGATAAAATTTGGAATGTAAATAATGAAAATATCTAATTTAAAAAACACTGGAAAAAAATGGATGTGGTTTTTTGTTTTACAAAAGAATGTGTTCTTGGCAGTTAAAAATGAGAAAAATTGATTAAAATTTTCCTCTCCTGCAAATATATTAGAATAAACTGATTAAAGTTAACAGGATAATATTCATGATTTTATTACAAGAATAATTGAGGAAATTAAATTAAATTAAAATGGAATATTTATACAAGACATGCTTACATACAAAGTGTATTTACAACTAGGGTTAGGTATAAACTCATAATAGACTTTGTTTTCATAAGACCCATGCAAGTCTGGAAGACTGACCCATAAGCTCTCAATCTTGGAGAAAGGAACCTCTTAAAACCCAGAGAACAATAAGTAATTAATGTTTGCTGAGACAGTGGGTGCCCTTACTTGTGCCACCGGGGACAAGTTGATTTTGCCTACTTAAATGGCCATGTACTCAAGCTCTAGAATAAAGCTAATTAAATGAAATTCTCCACAAATATTCATAGAAGACCTGTCATTTGGAGGGGGACTTGCTGGAATGAAAAAGAGAACATATATGTGAACTTACATATTTACAGAAAGAAGTTAGAAGGTAGAACTTGAGACAAAATTAAAAATGGAAAAAAATGATGATTTCTAGGACTTGGTGGAGGGTGAAATTTTGGAATGATATATCAAATGATAGTAAGCTGTCATGGGAGTGTCTCCCAGTTAATAGAGCACTTGTGAAGAATATTGAAAGCCCTGGGTTTGACTTCCCGAGACACAAACAGTACAAACATGTAACACTAGCATTTGAGGTGTTGAAGCAGAATCATTGGAAGTTCAAATTTGTCCTCTGCTACACAGTTACTTCTAGGCCTATATAATATGGATGAGCTTTCATTTAAAGTAAATAAAGTGAACAGGAAGAAAAGAGATAGCATTGATTTTCTTCTCCTCAACCAACATTTAAATCCAGATGTCAAACCATTCTTGTGATTAATGAATTGTTATTTTTAACTAGAATGCTCAGACTTCTCCCCCCCAAAAAAGTGCCATTTGATAGGTAGTATTTTAGGAATGTATCCAAAATATAAGCTATGTTCACCTAGGGGCACAGACTACCAAGACTGATGCCCTAAATTCCACCCCTTAAACTCCACATGGAGAGGGAGAGAACTGACACCCAAAAGATGTCTTCGACCTCCACATACATGCTTTGGAATACATGTATACAGGCGAACACACACAAATAAATTTTAAGTTCTTGTTATTTTTCAGCATGATTTATAATATTGCTATTTAACATTACCAACCAACTCTAATAATCAGAATTAAATAATTGGCGATGCTAACGATCTGTATCTCTGATGAAGCCAATCAGATTAATTGTGTAGTTATTTGCATTTTATAAAAGAGAATCTGTATTCATTTTGGCACGCAACATACTTGGTAGAACTGGCAAACATTCCTATTAAAATTTCAGAGAAGGCAGAGCACCTGATTAATTCAAATACCTAAACATAGTTTGCCCCATTTTAACTAATTTATCTTGTATTGTCAAAGTCAAAACTATGTTAACTAATAAGCACACAAAATGATACTTACCATCTTGAAACTGTCAGCCGCAGAGAGAATTGATATTGTTTGTGAAATCTTGCTTAATTTATATTTTCACATATAATTGAAATACATTTTAATAAAAATCACAAATTGAAAATAATCTGGTTGCAATAGGACAAGAAATATTAACATCCCTTTATAACACCCTAACTTAAATACTTAGCACCACATTTGTACTCAATGATTATATAAAGTAAATCCTCCAAATTTTCAGTGAAAATGTAATTGCTGGAGAAATAATACAGTAAAAAATGAACAACAAATTCATAGAGCATGCATTACAATTATAGAGTGAGTCAATAACAAAACAATTGATGTTGTTTTGTTTTTAATATGCTAAAGTTATAATTTGCAGTAACTTTTGTCAGCAGCTAATTAAATTTAAGACTTAGTACCAATAATCTACAATGTTACAGAATTTATTCCTTGCTTCTTTAATGTCTCTTGAAGGCACAAAATATAAGACTGGAGAGAAAGCTCAATGGTTAAGAGAATGTGGTATTTTTGCAAAGGACATGAATTCAGTCCCCAACATACACATTAGACAACTCACAACTGCCAGTCACTGTGGCTCTAGATATTCTGGTGTCTGCAAACAACGCAGTCACTCTATGCAGAAAGACAGATTCAGATAACTGAAAAGAGGAATAAATATTAAAATTACGAAGGCACTGAAGAATATTACAGGAAATATTAAAAATGACCAACAGGCTTCTCGCGCTCCTGCTGGCAATTTTCTTCCCCTGTGCGGTCCTTGGGCCTCTGCCTCTAGACCATCCCCAGCAGTGACTGACCATAGCATTCCCCACATGATTCGTTCACTGCATCAGTGCTACTCGTATCCTCTCAGCCATAATTGCCCTGTGGTAGGAGGTCTCATCTTCCAGTAAACCATAAAACAAAACTCTAGAAGCTATAATTAAAATGACAGATTAATATATCAATAAATTCTCAATTCACAAGATGCTCACACAATAATTTCAGAGACAATTGATAATGACACAAGCTGCCCACCTAGATCAGACAAGTTATCATATTTATTCTATTCCTATATGATATTCATAACTACCTGTGGCTATCAGGATCTTCTTCCTGTCTGTCAATCTTCATCTTGGCTTCTCTTTTCTCTCTCCTGTCCTCTCTTCCTCCCCAACACTTAGTTCCAACTCCCTTTTCCCTATCAAATCAAAGGCCTCCTGCTGCACTAATATTTAAATAGATTGGACAGGGAAAATCCTGTCACAGAAAAATAGGGTTTTTTTTGTTTTGTTTTTTGTTTTTTATTTTTTGTTTTTTGTTTTTTTGTTTTTTTGGTTTTTTTTGTTTTGTTTTGTTTTGGTTTTTCAAGACAAGGTTTCCCTGTGTAGCCCTGGCTGTCCTGGAACTCACTCTGTAGATCAGGCTGGCCTCAAACTCAGATATTCACCTGCCTCTGCCTCCCAAGTGCTGGGATTAAAAGTGTGAGCCACCATGCCCGGCTAGAAAAATTGTTTCTTTAAAATACTTATTGCAAGTTAATTTACTGTAGACTGGTCTAGAGAGAAAGCTTAATCAATAATTCTTATTATGAAGGAATGAAAACCTGAACTCTCCCAGTTTAGATGAAAAAAAAATGTACACATAGTTGTACTGTGGATTGGACTTGTATTCGCAGAACTGGTGGTACAGATACAGGCAGATCCCCAGAGCTCACTCACCAGACTCTGTAGTTGAATTAATGACTTCTTGGTTCAGTGAGATACATTGTCTCTAAAAAAATAAGATGGAGAGTAATGGAGAGGTTTCCTATCACCTTCTGGCCTCTTCATGCTTATACAAATGCAAGTGTACACGTCATTCAAATACCTATGTACACCATACTAAATCCATTCATACACACACAGGTATACACACACTAACACACATATACACACATGTACTCATACATACACACACACATACAAACACACATGTACACACACACACACACACACACACACACACACTCCACTACCACCACCAAGCATAGAAGTACAGATGGTGTCTTCCCTTTACTAGTCAACATTCCATTGATTTGAGCACCTGTGAAGACCATAAGCATCTGGAGACACAGTTATAAATTCTTTGGAAACAATTGTAGGATGACTCTCATGGAATCTCAGACAATAGTCTACTGACTTTCCTTATCCCTTTTAATAGGCAACATCAACAGGACCAATGTCAATGGTCTTTTGTGAGTAATCACAGTTGTTTTGATGAGCATTGCAAAGGCTGTTATATTTGAAGGATAGCACTCTACAACAGCCAGTGATTCTGAGGGCACCACTGTCACCATCTTAGAGAAGATTTTTCTACAGAAGTCTTAAGTTCTACAGCTGTATATTTATCACTTCATCCCAGACTCTAACTCCCTTGCTATTGGGATCAAGGGACAGCCATAGAGATCAGATTTAGAAATGAGGAAACCAGACCTCAGTTTATGCAGTTTGCAGTCACTATACATGCATCATGAGTTCTGTGTGTATTTTTGTTCTTTAGAATCTAAAGCATGGCCATCCATTAACTTCACGGATTCATGTACAATTTTGATTCCCCATTCAATTTCCAAACACCACACAACACACACACACACACACACACACACACACACACACACACACACACACAC
>NC_034594.1:75533692-75574483 GCF_900095145.1 Mus pahari | reverse complement strand
ACACACACACACACACACACACACACACACACACACACACACACACACACGACAATGTGTCCAGGGTACAATTAGAGATAGAGAAATGTCTCTAAGACAGTATTTTTCTTGCTATCAAACATCTTTTAGTTGCATTTACATCATAAGTTTTTCTATCTTTAACACCTAAAACATAATACACAGTATAGAGCCTACATTTCTCAAAGAATACCTGTCTGGTGATCAATGTATAAATGAACAAATGAATAAATGAGAAACCAAAGTTTGTAATCAATTTCTGACAAGGAAGCCATTACCACCTTTTAGAAATCTGATAGATGATAGATTACTAGAAGTGAATATTAGATGTCTATCTTTACAACAATCATTCTTCCCTGACCATTGACACAGCCTTGGATATTTGACTTGTTTTTATAAATGGGATAGAGCAGAAAAATTATTATCAACTCCTGGGGAGACATGTATTCATCAAATTGCTTTTCTGTGCCCTCAAACAAGAACTTAATAAACAGGAATATTTCATATAACATATAACAGTGGTTATGGAACTTTATTTAACTCAGAGTTTACACAACCAGGGAAAAGAAGCCCAGCCAGCTTTTATTGATTTTAACTATTGATGGTTAGAGTATAATGAAATATCAGAGAGCTAGTAGTTTGAGCATTTACCCAAAATCACAACACCATGAGAGCTACAATTTTTGACAGTGGTTGGGTCATGGGCCTTTGTCTCCAGATTCTTTCCCTCATATTCAAAAATGAATCGAAGAATACTCTGCTTCTCAGTGTTAGAGAAAACATATTCTAAACAAGAGTATATTAACAATTAGAAACGAGTCACTGCCAAGACAGAGGTCATGTAAATGAGGGGATTTGAGGTTTTCAAATATTATTTGGAGATTCCTTATTATTTATGGGTTTAAAGGGGAAGAACAGTTTTATGAGGTCCTATTTGTCAATTCTTGATCTTAGCAAATAAGCCATTACTGTTCTGTTTAGGAAAATTTCCCCTATGCCCATGTGTTTGAGGCTTTAACTCATTTTTTTCTTCTGTTAAATTCAGTATATCTGGTTTTATGTGAAGGTCCTTGACCCACTTGGACTTGAGCTTTGTACAGGGAGATAAGACTGCATCAATTTCCATTCTTCTACATGCTGGCCACCAGAAAAACCAGCACCATTTGTTGAAAATGCTGTTTCCACTAGATGATTTTTAGCTCCTTTGTCCACGATAAAGTGACCATACATATGTGGGTTCATTTCTGGATCTTCACTTTTGTTCCATGGACTTAGTTGCCTGTTTCTGTACCATCATCATGCAGTTTTTAATCACTATTGCTCTGCAGTACAGCTTGAGGTCAGGGATTGTGATTCCCCCAGAGATTCACATATTGTTGAGAATAGTTTTCACTATCTTGGGATTTTTGAGAATTACTTTTTCTAACTCTATGAAGAATTGAGTTGAAATTTTGATGGGGATTGCATTGATTCTGTCAACAAATGAGACATCATAAAATTGCAAAGCTTCTGTAAGGTAATGGAAAATGTCAATAGGACAAAACAACAACCAACAGATTGGCAAGAGATCTTTATCAATCTTATATTCAACAGAGGGCTAATATCCAATATATATATATATATATGTATATGTATATATATATATCAAGAAGTTAGGCTGCACAGAACCAAATAACCCTGCTAAAAATGGGATACAGAGCTAATCAGAGAATTCTCAACTGAGGAATCTCAAATGGCAGAGAAGCACCTAAAGAACTGTTCAATATCCTTAGTAATCAGGGAAGTACAAATCAAAACAACCCTGAGATTCCACCTCACACCAGTCAGAATAGCTAAGATCAAAAACTCAGATGACAGCAGATGCTGGCAAGGATGTGGAGAATGAACAACACTTCTCCATTGCTTCTGGGATTGTAAGCTGTTACAACCACTCTGGAAATCAGTCTGGTGGTTCCTCAGAAATTTGAACATAGTACTACCAAAGAACCTAGATGTACCACTTCTGGACATATACCAAGAAGATGTTCCAACATGTAATAAAAACACATGCTCCACTATGTTCATATCAACCTTATTTATAATAGCCATAACCTGGACACAGCCTAGATGCTACTCAACAGAAGAATGGATACAAAAAATATTTTACATTTACACAATGGAGTACTACTCAGCTGTTGAAAACAGTGATTTTATGAAATTCATAGACAAATGGATGGAACTTGAAAAGATCATCCTGAGTGAGGTAACGTAGTCACAAAAGAATATACATGGTATGCAATCATTGATACATGGATACTAGCCCCAAAGTTTAAAATACCTAAGATACAATTCACAGATCATATGAAGCTAAAGAAGAGATCAAAGGGTGTATGCTTCAGTGCTTCCTAGACGGCAGAACAAAATACTCAATGGAGGAAATGTGGAGACAAAGTGTGGAGCAGGTACAGAAAGGTCATCCAGATACTATCCCACCTGGAGTTTCATCCCATACACAGTCTGAAAACCCGGACACTATTGTGGACACAAGGAAGTGCTTGCTGAGAGAAGCCTGATATGGCTGTCTTCTGAGAGGCTCTGCCAAACCCTGATAAATACAGAGGTAGATGCTTGCAGCCAACCATTGGACTGAATGTGGGATCCATGATGGAGGAGTTGTGGAAGGGACTGAAAGAGCTGAGGTGGTTTGCAATCCCATGGGGAAAGCAACAGTGTCAACTTGTCAGATGCCCCAGAGATCCCAGGGACTGGACCACCAACCAAGGAGTATACATGGAGGGACACATGCCTCAGGCACCTTATGTGTCAGAGGATGGCCTTTTTGCATATAAGTGGGAAGAGTGACCCTTGGGCCTGAGCGATTTTGATACCCCAGTGTAGGGGAATGCCAGGGCAAGTAGGCAGGAGTTAGTGGGTGGGTGATGGGGAGAGGCAGAGGTGGGAGGATGGGATAGGGGCTTCTGGAGAGGAGACCTGGAAAGGGGATAACATTTGAAATGTAAGTAAAGAATATATCCAATCAAAGAAACAAAAGAGTAAGAACAGTTTCATTACATGGAGAATAGTTTGAATGCTCTGTATTTTGATTAACAAGCTCAGTCCTTTTTTGATAATGTATCTGATTTCAATCATATGCAATCAAAATTTTGCTAATTCATGGTATGGTAAATAGGTGATTCTCTCCAACATCAATAACACCTTCATTTCAGTGGTAAGGGAAAGTCCTGAGAGAAAAATTATGAATAGTCAAGCACAGGGAGAATGCACTGAGCTTTAAGAAGAATTTTGTCCTGTGTGCAATAGGTTCCACCAGGAGCTGCCTTGTGAATGTCTACAGGAAGACGTTCACAGGCTCTTAAGGAACAGAAACATCTGCAGATTACTGTCATGATAGACACTCAGTGTGTGGTGGCCTGCCACTATAATGAGACAAATAGTGTTTGTTAATGCTATAAGCACGTTCTTTGTAAGAAAAACATTTTCTCTAATAGGTACTTATTAGAAATTTTAAGTCACTGATGTTCACTATCAAAATGCAACTGTACTTACAAATAATTTTCCTGTGTTAGCAAACTAATAGATACCAATTGGAATTCTACTTTACTGATGGCAGCTCTATTTAACACAGAAGGAAAAACCAATATAAGGCCCTGAATAGCCAATCTCAGCAGAACTTTTTGATGTGGACAGCATTTCTGGAGAGCAATGTATGATGAAATCAAAGTAGAGGAAATACCAGAAAAGGGCAAAGGAAGCAAGCTACTCTTCCAAAAAATAACCAGGCTCTGTGATATAGAGAACCAATCAATTTCACTCATACAACAGACTCAGAGGTAATCAAGTAGTCATGTACAATAAAAGAAAAACAACATACTGAGGACAAATGATATAAACCCCACACTGGGTTTATATAGAAGCCTGAAGAGAAGATTCAGTGTGAAGAAAGCTTGCAGTAATAATATTGAATATAATATTATATATTAATTATATAATAATTTGTATAAATATTATATATTAGTAATATTAATATATTAGTATGTATATAGATATAAATTAAACCATACTACTGAATATTATAATCATTTGTATAAATTGAAGCATTTAAACACTTTATGACAAATAAAAAGCAAGGAATATATTTCAGAGTAACTGTTATGAGAATTCCTTGCCAGAAATATACACCCTTCCTCACAAGGTCTCAAAAATAAACTCATTCTGAGAAACCAGTGAATTTCTTTGGTCTAACTTACAGGTGATGGGTTACAAGCAAAAGCATGGGTGAACCCCAAATAGGCCTAGCTGGGAAGTTTTCTTTATCCATGAATAATTGCATAAAGTCTCCTTCAGTTATCCTGTATCCCACAGCCTGTATAGTGTAGCACCCCCCAAAATATCAAGGCTAGGTACAAAATTATATATATTTGGCTGGTAAAACAATATGAATCTCAGAATAGAATCCAGTGGATCTCCTCTATTATTTATTTGCTGTGAATTTGTATGTGTATGTGGGCGTGTTTGTGTATGAACGTGTGTGTGCATGCATGTGTACATGCACACATTCATCTGTGTATATGATTGTGTATGCATCTATTTCTATACATATGTCTGTTTGTGAATAAATGTTACACATGTTGGGTAGTAATAAATGGTAGAAGATGTCAGTTTTCTAGAGCTGGAATTACAAACTTGGAATTGAGCTCTAGTCCTCTGCCTGAGCATCCAGCCCTCTTAATCTCAAGACATCTATTTAATTCCAACATTTGTATCTATGAGAATGTCATCACATGATTAGCTCCTAAAATTTTGCAAAGGACTGTCCCGGCCTGCGGGACACTTTATTCCATGGTCCTTGAGGGGGATCACAAACCTAGAGAGAAATGGGAATAAAGAAAGAGACGGAGACCATGAATGTGTGTCATAGTCTCTTTTACTAAGGGGAAATACTCAGGTTATATACAATTTGGAGAGGGGTTGGGGAAGTGATCAAAGGGATACAGTGAGAGAAATAATTGGGAAGAGTTATTTGCAAGTCTAATACATTTAATGATTCATCTAGGGTCCTTGGCACCACTGCCCTGGGACATAGGGCAGCTTATCTAAGAGTCCTATCTCAGGACTATCTCGGATCCTCCTAACAGTTCAAGGTGACAGCTCTGGGCAGCTCTGGAATTCGAGAAGACTCCCTCAGTCCTTGATGTCTGTTTAGGTCTTGCTGGTTCCCAGGAGTGGCCTTGCAGAGGGAGAGGGGGAAGGGCTTTTGAAAAAGAACTGTGTGGTTCCTAGCTGCATACTGTGAAAACACCTGGGCTGCTGGATGCCCTGGGTGTAAAATGCCTGGGCTGCGGGATGCCTGAGATGTAAGATGCCTGGGCTTTCTCAATCTGGTCTCTGACAAAGGACCTTCTTCTACAATAATAATATGTTACAGATCAAATCTGACTAAAGAGCCTTCTATTCCTCCTTGTTAGACTCCACTTTTCTGATTAGGTTCCTATAGCTTTTTATGTACTTACTAAAGCTTGAAAAAAAAATAATGACTATTTTTAACTAAGAAACTTGTATATATACATTAGTCATATGTTACAATTCAGTTATGGGGATTGGGAATGTGTCAGCAGTTATGAAAACTTGAATCTCTTGCAAAGGCTAACATTTTAGTTAATTGCAGAATTGCTTTTGCAGCTGATATGCCTTGCTTATCATTATTATATTAATATGATTATCCCTGGGCATTTGGCTACCCTATTGAGCAGATTTGCTGCATAAAGATCAACTGTCATGAATTAATAATGTTTTGATGAATTAATGATTTTATAGACTTTCTGATTCACATAACTTTAGGTAGAAAATTTTAAGAGATGCTTGGGATTGTTTTGATAGAAAGTTGTAATAAAGTTAGAATCCAAAATAGAATGTCTCCACTCTTCATATAGTAAGTAAAGGCTGCATAATAAGATATATAGTAAGTTTTCATAATTACAATGAAAAGAGAAATAGGCTTGCTACAAATTTGTGTTCAAGGAAAAGCATTCAGTTCCAAGGGTGATTGCCACTGGTGTGTACTGTGCTAAGATAAGACCACTGAAAAACTGTAGCTTTGAACTTATAATGAGCGTAATAGAATAAATACTGCTTTGAACTTAATATAAACATCCTTTTGAAAATCCCATTTTGAGTTACATTATGTATATGAGGTAATTTTCTAAAACTTTTGTCTATAAAAAAGGCCAGAGAAGAGCAAAGAACTGAAGAGCATGTATTGGCTTGAGTGGCCCTCCCCCAGCCATCCATCTTCCAAATGCATGCATCTCATTGTCTATGTATAAGTGTGCATGGATTTTTGTGGCATAGATGAAATAGGCAGTCAAGTCTGACCAAAATGTGTGTGTATATGTATGTATACATGTCTGTACATATTTGCCTTCATAAAGGATTTTAATTTTTTTCCCTTCTTCTCTGGTTCATAATGAACAAGTCTAGTCAGAAGGAGGCTTCTGGCTGCCTGGCCAGAGAGGAGAAGCTTCTAGCACTAAATCATTTTACTTAATTCCCAGCTCCTATACATCATGGTGTAATTGCCAGATATTAGTACTTCTTTAAGCACTGTTAAGAAAGAGTTAAGTTTGTAAGCACAGAACAGCAATAATAAGTTGTTTCCCTAGCACAGAGTGAAGTACAGAACAATAATAGTTAATAAAGATTTAACTTTTCAATGCATAATAAAGCACAGAATATTGATAAAGAATGAATAAAGAGTTGAGTTTTCAGTGCTTAAAGAAGTATAGTAATTGGGAGTTATAAAATAAAGAAACACCATTTAATAAAGCACAGAGATTTTATGAGATAAAAATAGAGCACAGAGAAATAAAGAAAAAAGAAGGCAGCAGTTTATAGCCACAAGATAATCAAAAGAATGCTCAGTCTCCAGAAACCATCAACACCCAGCACAGTTTCAGGGCAAGAAGCCATCAGTCTTTTGGCCCCTGTCCAATTCTGAGTTCCACCTTAACCCCTTCCTCTAAGGCCAAGCAGGGCCCCAACATCACAGGACAAATTGGGGGAGTCAGTTCTCTTTCTTCACCACATGTAACCTGGAAATTGAACACAGTTTATCAGTCATGGTACCAAATGTTTTACCTGTTGATCCCCCTTGCTGGTTCCCTCCTCACAATTCTTAGGGATCAATATTGAAGAATTGAAGCAAAAAGAGTATGAAAAAAGTGCTGAAGTTCGTGAATCCTAGGAAACAGTGTCTTAGTGATACAGCAGGGCAGGTGCATGTATGAACCTACAACAGACATGGAAGCAGACACAAGACCCTTATAAGAATAAGCCAGATCAACTCTCAGTATATAGAGGGAAGTTAGACATGAAGGAACTATTGGCAAATGTTAGCTGCTTAGAGAGTGGAAGAAAAGGGGTGGTTAGCTCTGGGAAGAGTCAGGTTAATGATTATAATCAAACACTATCATATGACATACTCTGTGAACTAGTAATTTTTTTAAGTCAACCCAGAATACAGTGAGGGTTTTTTGGTCAAAGTGACAAAGTCATTGACAGATAAAGAACTTGTGCATCCTTGAATACAACTTCACTATTCTGGTTTATTTCCAACAACAAACAATTGTTACTGCTGGGACAGGAGTTGTCCCTTAGCCTCCCAGTATGTATATCAGCACTTACATATAAACATGAGTATACTCACACACTCATGGACACACATAAACACACAAGTTCTTTATCTGTTAAGGACTTTGTCACTTTAACCAAAGGGGAGGAGTAGATGTCATGGATCCCATTCTCAGTGAGGTCCATATGAGAATAAGGGAGGAAAATGGAGACATCTCAGAAAATAAGGCAGAAACAAGGAAACAATGTTATTCCATAGCACCCTGAAAAAAGACATCCCAGACCAAGGGTCCTGCAACTAGATCACTGACAAAGCTGCTTTGACCCAGACAACAAGGCCAGGTCTGTCTCAGAAGCCCACCGAGGGCTTTGTTAACACCACATGAGTCCCCATGCCTTTCCTTTTCAACTTGCTCCTGAGCTGTGTAGTTATGATACCTATTTACTGATGTTTTCTGATGATATGAATGAATTATAAGAAATACTAGTGCTCCTCTAAAAGCTCAACATGTTCATGGCCTAAGGGAATGAATTTTTTGCCTGTACATTTATATCTAGAGGATAAATTGAGGAAAGAACAAATATTCTGTTTATCCAATGCATCCTAGCATTTTTCAGTATTACTGGGCCAGTCATTCATCTTTCACAAGACAGTTAAAAGAAGACAAATTGGTAATGAAAAGCAAAAGTACAAAATGAATTCAACATGGTGGTATTGAAAGAGGGATCCTGAAGTGAGTAAAACTCATATTTAAA
Source organism: Mus pahari (assembly GCF_900095145.1). Lineage (NCBI taxonomy): Eukaryota > Metazoa > Chordata > Mammalia > Rodentia > Muridae > Mus > Mus pahari. The sequence goes on along the minus strand of NC_034594.1, from coordinate 75,566,083 downwards.
TAGAGAGGAATATGCAAACCTAAACAGTGTTGGTCAATGTGTGGTTCTACCCACTGCCGATATGTCATTATTGGGTGTCAGTTCTGTCCTGTAATATGGTCTGATAAGTTGTTAGAACTATGTGAAGTATCTTTTCAGGAGACAAGTTGTTCCTCTTGTATGAACTGATAACAAGACCTCTCTAACACATGGGTGAAGGGGAGGATTTTCTTGTAGATAATGGGGTAATTACAGCCACAGGCATCTGGAAAAGTCTGGAGCAGAAGTAACAAGTAGTGGATTGATCATGGCCAGAAGATAAGACTTGGCCATAAGTGAGAGAGGATATGCAGTAGCAGCAGAGGAAGGAAAAGACACAACCAAGAGAGAGAGAAACACAGAAAGAGAGAGAGAGAGAGAGAGAGAGAGAGAGAGAGAGAGAGAGAGAGAGAGAGAGGGAGGGAAGTCAAAACATAAGAAGGGGGATGTTTCTAGTCATGAGGCAAGATGAGGAAGGTATTTATGAGACTGAGTGAGCCTGAAGGCCAGCATGTGCTTTGTTATGCTAACAGGCACCACAGATAGCCATTTGACTTTCTTGACATTAATAAGAAATGGTTCCTTTGTAGATGGGAATGTCAATAGAATATGGGGAGAATAAAATGTTCTTTGTCCTGATACCTATACCTAGTTCTTTTTCCTTCTCTGAGCACAAGCTTCGACTTCTAATTCCCATATTTTTGAGTTCCATTGTTTTAATAGTTGATAACCAGTTTGAGAGATACTGCAGCCACATTGGGAAAGAGGACAATGAAATGCAATGACCACCAAGTCACAACATATTCATTTTCCAGTTTTCTAAAATGAGGATAAGTAGAAGGCCAGAGCTCTGTACATATACATAGTCTACTGCCAAGGTGTCCTCGGAAATACTCTATCAAAGTATAAATTATTTTCCAGGAGAAAAGTATCCCTTCTGGCTGCCCTAACCTTTCTGTCTTCTCTTCAACCAGCATGGAATTCCTGGGAATATTCCAATCTTGGATGATTTGTTTGAATATCCTTATTACACAAGTAAAGACAGATGTGATATTAGAATATCTTTACCCCTCCCATGTTCATTATAGCACATAATAGGCACTGTATGAGGAAATGAATTTTCTCAACGTATCTGTATAAACAGGGACATATTATTTCTTTCTTCTGAAAAACTATAGCACACTTGATTGATCTGAAGCTCCTTTACGACCAACTCTAACCAACTGTAATTAAGAAAAATCAACAAGAAGATTCATAACACAGGGATGGTCAGCCAAGTTTTCCCTGGCTTCCTAGCTTTGTGAAGGACTCATCAAGTTTTATTTTACATTAGATCTTCTAAGTACAATCAGGAGAAGCAATTCCAATTTCAAAAAATTATGCCCTGCACTGTAGTATCATCATATAATACTCAAGGAAAAAGAGAATAAAAATTTATGGAAGCCAGCTACAGAAAATGATTTTTTTCTTTCTGATTTCCCAATTTACTTCTTAGAGTATGATTTTCAAAAAGCAGAATATGATTGTCTATCCTCTCCTTCCCCTTGAACTCCCAGGAATCACCCTTTTGCAATCTCTTCTTGGGGATTTATACTCATCGGAGGTATGAGGCATGTACAAGGCATTTGCTTTCCCTCGGCTCCTGGAAAAGCAAACCAGATCAGGAATCCCATCAGCTGTCAAGTTCTGACTGCCAAAGATGCAGAGCTGTACCGAAGCACCCAGCTATATGATTAATGTAGATAAATGTTTTCACCATAAAGATTCTGGTACAGGAGGGAAAATAACTGTAAATAAGAAGTGATTTGCAGAAGCCAGATGTTACTTTCTGCCCTGAGCTCTTTCTGTCATAAACCTTGAAGATTGGTATATAGTGTGCATTGCAGGAGGATATCAGTTGGCCAATGAACAGGCCTACATTTATTAGGTACTCCTACCATTTACTCTTTCTGAAATTTAGGAAAATTCCAAAAGAAGTGTGTGTGTGTTTGTGTGTGTGTGTGTGTGTGTGTGTGTGTGTGTGTGTAAATGAGGGGGAGTGTGTGGGGGGGTGTGGGTATAAAAAAGAGAGGGACAGAAAGACAGTGTATATGGGTAAGAGTGTGTTTGAGTTTGTATGTGTGTATATGTGTGTGTGAGAGTATATACGTGTAAGTATGATGCAATGTTTGGAGCTCATAGGCAGATATCCAGTGTCTTCCTCAATAACTCTCACCGTGGATTTTTAGTCAGAATCTCTAAACCCGAGTTTGCCAAATTTGGCAATACTTCCTGGCCAGTGAGCACCACGTATCCTCATGTGTCTACTTTTGAAGAATGGACTTTATAGACACAATCTACTGTACCCACTTTAAAAAATAAAAATGAATAGTAGAAATTTAATCTTGTTCCTCATGGTTGTGCAGCAAATGCTTTACCTACTGTACAATGTTTCAACACCCAAATTCAAGAAATTAGTAAATGTATATATCTTCAAATGTGTCATACAAACAATCCATACCTGTTCAAATGAGTTATAAAAATAAAACTAGAATTATTCTAAAGGATCTGCATCTGAGAGGTACTCTTTTGGACTAAATATGAGCTTTTGACAATACCCAGACATTCTTATAATATGGCATACTTAGATTGTCAACAGTGTTGCTTTTAGGCAGTCACTTCCCATTCAAATCCTTTGTATGGGGTGATGTTTAATATAAGAGTTATCCAAAAGTTTCTACACATCTTTCAAGTTCATAAAATTATATAAAGGAACATTTTCTGGTAAATGGAGAAGGTCAGTGATAGCTTCATGCAACTATATGTTCTTTTAAACTACCCTGGTTTCTTGGAGCCAATGTTTGCTCTGCAAGCACGTGGACATGAGTAAGGTCCCTAGAACTCATTAAAAAGTTGGTGTGGTACTATGCATCTCCAGTGTCATTGCTAGAAGATGAGGTTAGAGGACTCCTGGAGATTTCAGGCTGCTGCTTTTGCCAAATATCTGAGGTCCAGGGTCAATGAGAAAGCTGTGTCAGATAATAAATTAGATGTTGATGAAGGCAGGATATTAAATTCCAATACACTAGTGCACTTATAAATAGGAAGATATGTATCTGTAAAATATTGTGTACATAATCAAACACGAATTGCGTTCAAATCATGGACATGGGTCAATAGTATTCATTATTGAAATATTGCTTCTCTTCAAAAATCCTATTAAAACATTACAAACCTAAGATCTTAAACTTGTTCTGGACACCAGGGGATGGCACTGTAGCTGTTTACCTCACATCATCAAAGTCCTGGATTTAATTGTCAGCACAGCAGAAACCAAGTCCCAGAGTTCCAAAATATAGGAGGTAGAAGCAAGAATATCAGGAATTTAAGATCAGTTACCTATTGAGTTTGAGATGAACTTGAGTTACATGAGAGTTCTCTATAAAAGTAAGGAAATAAATAAGGAGGGGGCTTGGATTTGGGTTGGTGGGGTAGCAGAGATGATTTCGGAGGAATTGGGGAAGAGGATCTGTGATCAGAATATACCATGTGAAATTTTCTTTTTAATTTTTTTTTAATGAAGATTGGAGTTTGTCTATTTCTTTGCCATTCCATCCTGTCTTTCTGGTACAGAAAATTTTCACTTGCTGTGTTGTGTTTCTGCTATGCTCTTCCCTAGTCTTACTATAGCTGTCCTTCTCACCATGCAGTGCTCCTCTAAAACACACATTGTCTTTGAGACAGGATATTGTTATAAAGCCCTTGTCTGGCCTGGAGCTCATTACCTAGACAACCAGGCTGGCTGCAAACTCAACCCAGTCTTTCCATCACAGTGTGAAAGCATAGTTGCCCCAAACTCCTTTAATTCACTCCTTTATCATCTACTTTTTGTCTCACTTTTATAAGCATAAACATACCATTGATTACAATTTGCAAGGCAAATTCTACACCAAAACAACTGCTTTCTCATTAGCTCCAGATTTCCATGAACTCAGAAGAACTTGACATCCATGGGGATATTGCCAGTTTGCAGTGTTGGGAAAAGGGCAAAAATCCTGCCATTGAATTACTAGAAACTGTTTAAATTGTAATAAGATAAAAGGAGAGATAAAAAGAAATTGTAATGAAGAAATGTCTTAGAATAAAGAGCAGCACTGACCCAGAATTTTTCCTGTCTGAAAAAACTGCAGGGACAAAAATAGAGTAGAGCCTGAGGAAAAGGAGGTCCAATGACAGGCCCAAATTGGGATCCAGCTCAAGGGGAGGCCCCAAGGCCTGTCACTATTACTGAAGCTATGATGTGCATACAAACAGGGCCCTATCATGACTGCCCTATGGAAGATCCAAAAAGCAGCTGAGTCAGACACAGATATTTACACCCAAGCAATGGATAGAAGCTGCTGACCCTTGTCGTTGAATAATGAAAAAGCTGGAAGAAGCTGAAGAGGATGGTGACCCTATAGGTAGGCCAGAAGTCTCAACTAACCTGGACCTCTAAGATTTCTCAGACAATGAACCACAAACCAGACAGCATTCACTAGCTGATATGAGGCTCCCAACACATATACTTCAGAGGACTGCTGGGCCTGAACTCAGTTAGAGAAGATACACTTGACCCTCAACTGACCTGAGACCCCAGGGAGTAAGGAATTATGGTGAGATGTGGAAGGGGGTAGAGAATATCTTTTTGAAGACAGGGATTGTGATGAGTAGGTTTGGGATGCTAAAAAGTCAGAGGGTAGACTGGGAGGGGGATAAAATCTGGATGTAAAAAAAAAGATTAAAGAAATTATTATTATTATTATTAATGATAATAATAATAGAAACAAGGACTCAAATCTGCTATCAGTTAACTGTGAAATAAAGGATGTGGGGCTGGAGAAGTTGCCCAGAGAGTAAGAGCGCTTGCCATGATTACAGGGGACCTGCGGTAAGTTCTCAATTGGTTGTCCAACTTGTTCACAACTACCTGCAATTTTAGAGGATCTAACACATTCATGGTCTCTACAAGTGCTCAAAACAGTATACACACACACACACACAAACACATATGTACTCACACATATAATCACAAGAAAATATTTAAAAAGAAGGATTTATATCTAATTAGTAAAAACCAAAATAATATTTTAATGGATGATATAACTTTGAAGGATATATTAGAGATATAAACATATATGCATATTCATATGTGTATATAACAATAATTAATGAAAAAGAAGGAATTAATTTGAAAGAGTGCAAGGAGGTACATGTGGGAAGATTTGGTAGAGAAAAAGGAATGGAAAAATGATGTAATTGTACTATAATCACAAAAATAAAAGATAATTGACCAGTAACTCCTTGGAATTTTAATAAAAATGATAAAACCAGCACAAGAATGAGATAATCTTTTAAACAGTGTAAGTTCAAATAAATATTACAGAAAATGCTATTTGTAACACTGGATTAGGCAAACTAAAAAATTATAAAGGACTAAAATAAGGAAATTATATTGAACTGAAATGCTGTCAATAGTTACAGAAGACAGATTCTTGTGGATGTTTCTGAACAAAATCATATTGTTTCCAAAGTACAGGAAAGAAACATGAAATCAGACTGCAGTTCAATATTTTCTCAGACAGAAAACCAAACTGGATTCTAAGTAATGAAAACCAGTCAATCCTAGGAAAAAACTGACATGTGATTGCTGCTAACCTTAAAACATATCCTAAGGAAGGTATCAAATATCCAACTAAATCATCTTATTCCACAGTGATAGCACTCTGGAAAAGAGGATAGGAATGCCAGAAATGCTAAATAAGCTTATACCATGGAGGAAAAGGTCAAAGAATGAGAGTGACAGGTACGTTACAGTTAGACAATCCAGGAGCAGTTACATTACTTCTTAGGACCCCTTCTGAAGGATATTTTCATAGCCTACCTTATCACTCAAGGAGGCTAGATTCACTAGCTATAGAAATCCAATGCTCATTCACCAAGATAAAAAATTAAGAAGCTCTTCCATGCTATGGATTTTGAAGCCTCTAATGAATAGTTCTACTTAGTAACAATCTCTTCCACAAACCCCTCCTTCCCATCAGAGCTCTACCATGCTGTTTCTGATTTATTGTACTATTCTTTTTATGCTCTTCAACTTCAATTGATCAGAGTTGAAGTCCTTTGTACAAATAAACTTCATTCCTGAAGGATAATTATGCTGTAGCTCTAGTTCCAAACCAAGAAACTTGAAGATTTTGAAATGAGTGTTTATGCTAGTCCTGAGCATAAACAAAAAACCAGGCATTATAATGACTTTCATAATACAAATCTGTAAAATAATTAAGCAGCAGAAAAAAAATATAATGGAGCAGTGAGAGGGCAAAGCATTTTCATTCTATATATATATATATATATAGATAGATATGATATATCTATCTATATATATATATAGATATATCATATAAATGTTTAAAATGCAAATATGGTTAAAATAAGTATAATTTTATTTAATACATATGGAATGTAATATATACTGCATTTAAATGTGATTGTATGAGAAACAAAGAACTTCACTTTAAAATATGAGCACATGAGACTCAAAGAAGCAAAAATGAAGTTATTATTATATAACTTTAAGAAGTAGAGCATCAGCCGGCGTGGTGGTGCATGCCTTTAATCCCTGCACTTGAGAGGCAGAGGCAGGTGGATTTCTGAGTTCGAGGCCAGCCTGGTCTACAGACTGAGTTCCAGGACAGCCAGGGCTATACAGAGAAACCCTATCTTGAAAAAGAAAAAAAAAAAAAAAAAAAAGTTAGCACATCTTCTGAGAGTGGAGGGCTTATTAACTCAGGCAGAAAAGAGACCCTATAAGAGGAATGGAAAGCCCTTCCTTCTATGCCTGTGCTAAAGAGTCAGAGGTAAAATCTTGCACATCATCTAGGTATTCCTTTGGCTTTTTACATTATTTAACACAAACTGTCCATGGCTCATTTTATATTCTGTTAATTCTAAAGCTTATCAAGTGTATGTGTATTTCACAAAAATATTCACAAAATTTTCCTAGAAACAAAAGATTTCTAGGAAAACTTATTTCTTAGTGATTTTCTACTCTCAGTGTTTTGGTTGGTTATAGGTAGGTTGACAATGACAGTAGCAGATTTTCAGGAGGGATCAAAATATGAGCAGACTGTGAGCCACTAGGGTACCAGGTTTCTGATTCTGTAGTTAAACCTAAGTTGACTAAACATATTTTTTCAATTTGAACATGAACCATTAGATGTTTCTTCTCATTATTTGATTATAGCATCTGACCATTTATTAAAAATAATTCATTATATTTTTCTATTATGATTTGCTATTATCTCCATATATTTATCCTCTTCAGCTTAGTAATGTTAGTTTGTTGTAATATTTTAAAAATCATTTTTAAATAATTTTGATTGTTTATCTGTTTGTTTGATCTGTATGGTTATTTTCCTATATGTATACTCATAATGTACCACTACTGGTGTTTCTGGGATTTTTTTGTTGCTGTTTTGTCTTTGTTGTTGTTGTTGTTTTTATTAACATTTCTTAGTTCTATCTTTTGTACCACTGATTACCTTCTAAATATCTTCATTGTTTAAATTACTTTACTTATTGTAAGTGAACCACTTTGGTCTTCTGTCTCTTTTAGGTCCCAAATCTTCCCAAATCCCATCTAACCTCTAGACACTCCATTATCTTATCGTTTGCTGCTCACACTCTGATTCCTTGCCTTAGCTGCTGAGCTGTGCTTACACTCTGATCCCTTGCCTTAGCTGCTGAGCTGTGCTCATACTCTGTTCCCTTGCCTTAGCTGCTGAGCTGTTCTTGTGCTGTTGCTTTCACACCTGTCCACACGCTCTTGCCACTGAGTTTGATTTTTACTTTCCCGTTGATGCCTTCTTCTTAGTTCTCATTATATACATTTAGATGTTCAAATGAAGCTATACAACGAAATAAAAAACAAAAAATAAAAGAAGATGGGTGGCTCCTATAAAACAGTTCTGGTATTTGGCCACTGGTGTGTACACAGAAGTAAAAATACAAGTACACATACAAGTACACACACACACACACACACACATACACATATGCAGAAGTAGACACACACATTCACTCACACATACATACATGCACAAGAACATACACGCACACAGAGAATTAACTAGAGAAATAAGAAGCCATATGGTGCATTGATAGTACTTGATTAACAACAATAATGAGAGTCTTGATTTTTTACATCCTGCCAAACAGTAGTGAAAAATAAGAAGGAAAGTATGTAAATCTCAGGAGCTTACAAGGAAGAGGAAATGTGATAGTTAATAGTTTATCAGGTTTCAAGTTCAGTTTCAAAAAATTACTTGATGGAGATAAAAAAATATACATTACTTACATGTTATAAATCTGAAAAACAAAACCCAACATATAATCATGTAAGAGGATGATAAGATAGAAAATGCCAGGCATGAGTGAGTACATGCAATTACAGCACTTAGTGGGGCTGAGACAAAAAGATTGTGACTGGGAGAACAGCTTCTATTACATATTATGATGTTTTGAATGAGAAATAGCCCAAAAGCATGTGTATTTGAATGTTATTTACCAGCTTCTGGCATTATTTGGAAGAGACTATGGATGTAAAGCCTAGCTGCAGAAAATACATTGCAAAGAGCATCAAGGGTTTCTGTCCTTGTCCAAGATCTTGCTTGTTCTCTTTGCTTCCTCCATTCAGTTGTGATGTGATTACTCATCTTCCCACTATGAATGTTTTCTGAAATGATGCATTCTCCCTCTGGAACAATAAGCCTACAAGCAAGCAATTAATCAATCAAACAACAACAAAACCCCTGTTATTTCTGTAAGTTGGTTTGGTCATAGTCTTTTATCACAGTAAATTAATGTAACTACAGCAATAGGAAATTCAAGGCCAATTATAATGACAGGTAGTAGAGAAAAAAACTCTACCTCTAGCGGTCCTAACAGGCATCTATTCCAGTATGCTAATTCCTGAAACAAATACAGTGAAAAGCAGTGAACGGTGATGTATTTGATGTAACCACATTGTGAAGAGGAGAAAAATGAGCCCCAATAACCCCTAGAAGTTAATCTTCTGTGTACTGCCATGGGCTTTATACTCAAACATAAAAAGCCCTCAAGTAGTGCATGAGTGGTGTGCATAATTAAGCCTCTTGATCAATTAGTGGGTCCTAAGATTTATGCTAAGATATCCTCTTGTCTCAACTTCTTCTCCAAAGTGCACATTCACATACTTGGGAAGTTGTCTTTCCTCTGTGATCCTGCTATTCTAGGAATCTAATGTAACTAAACAAGTTAGATTAAAGACAAGGACTTATCTCTGTGATGTAGTTAAAGAGACACAAAATGAACGGGAGATCTGTACTGAGAGATTCTATTAGTGTTTTTAGTTATGCAAATAATGAGAACTGTTAGTTTAGCAAAAGCCACTTCAAAGTGCCTATTCATAGCCTGAACTCCACAGTGGCACCCTGCTTCAAGAGAAGATTGACTAGAGATTCTGCTTTGGGATAGAGAACTTGTGAAAGGTATTGGCTTTGATTCTCAGTGCTGCTGAAGAAGAGAAGGAAGAGAGTATGATACAGGCAACAAAGAAAGATGTAGATTTTTTTAAATTTCATGTTAATATAGTTTACATACACATAATTGCACAAACATACACACACATACAAGTTCACGTAGGTGCCATCAGAAACTCAAACTATATATGAGATGCTCATTAACTAGAGCTACAGGCAGCTATGGGCTACAAAATTTTGGTACTTGATATTTGGATAGAACCCCTGCTCCACCTTGCAGAAATCCATCTGTCTTCCTTCCTGCAACCCCACCCACATTGGTTAAACTTTGTACAAAGTTTCCAAAGGCCCAGCTCCTCATTCTGGCTGCTGATGTAACCTATGTTTCTTGTGGGAGTGATGCTCAATACATCTATATCTATTTGCTTTTAATCTGATCTATTCTGTCATACTGGCCTATATCATCATCATTATCGAGAGAGAGAGAGAGAACAAGGGACAGAGAGACAGAGAAAGAAAGATAGACTAATTAATACTTTGGCCCCAGGTTAAAAAATAGGAGGTTGTCAGAATGTACTGACGACAGAACTAAGAAAATGAGTCAAAAATCATAAAACAATCACAAGTGAATTGCATTTGAAGAGAATTTTTCAGCAATCTTTATAAATATTTGGACTGATAAAATTCTTAAGAAAATCACTAATATATTATTTTATTTCCTGTTGCCCCCCCCCTTTAAAAAGCAATTCAGTTAACTTTTGTGAAGTTGGCAAATACTTTATCTAAATTCAGCTGAGTCACCACAAGTACATTTAAAATCAATTTTTATTGCAATACTGACTTTTAACATGCCTCCAGAAAAGTAGTTGAAAATTGACATTTCACTTAATTCCACTATAAGATTGGTTCCAGGCAAGTAAATGAATTAATACTAGAAAATATGCTCTTAGTGTATTATGGTAGAATAGAAATGAAAACTATTTCAAAAGCTCAGCTAAGGTTTTCTTAAAGCACCATTTACAATAGCAAAGAGCGAAAAATACCCTGAGTTTAGCGGTTGATGGATTGCAGATATGTTAGCAAAAAGAATAAGTAGCAAAAGAAGTTGATTCCAATATTCCATTTGTACAACAGCGTAATCATTGGTAATGATAGTATTCTGTTCATTTAAAAAAGATAGAAAGAGAATTTTAAGTGTTTTCACCACTTAGAAATTACAAAGAACTAAGGTCAAGCATTTATATGATACAATTTTAAAAATACACAACAGAATTGAAGTACAGTACAGTGGCTAACAGCATTTACTACTTTTTCTGAAAATCCATGTTACGTGCCTGGAACCTACATTGGGTAACTCACAATATCCATTCTTCTAGTCTCCATGTATACCTGAAAACATACAAATAACATACAAACAAATAAACAAACACAAACTCACATATACACACTATATTGCACAAAATATACCCATAAATTAAAGCAATACACATGTAAAGAAATCATACTACATGCATGCATTGAAACATAACATTTCTCTATGAATACATACATTTACAAGCTAATTTTGAAAGCTCATCAAAAGTTTTATATAAATATTAGCATTTATTATTGAAAGAAATTCAGAAATACTGCTGTGTATTAATAGCTTACATATATTGAGCTTATTATATTTCATCCTTCATTCTGAGGGCTTATGTCTATAACTCAAATATTTATGGCTGCAATTTTGAATGGCTGCAATTTTGAAGAGGAATGAACAGCTGGATACCTCCTGCACTGGAACCTATAAAGGCATCATTGCAAACAATTTACTAGGAGCTAGGCACTGTTTTGAATGCTTTCCATATATTATGCCTTTTAATCCTCACAGCACTCCATGAGATGGCGTTTCTATCTCCTCCTTACTCACATGCATAGGAGATGTATAATTACATTCCATGTGTCAAACGTAAAAGCTTTCCTCTGATTTTAATGAAAAGGCATTTATATTTTCCTATTAGAGAACAGGAAGCAGACAAAGGCTTCCATTATCGCCACGGTTATTGCCATGGCTGTGCAGTTACAGGAAAAAACTCCACACAGGTGAGAAATATGAAAAATAGATAAGCCATGTGGATGAAGACATTTCTAGACACGACTTCACACCAAAAATATCATCAGAATTCAATGAGAAAACTCATTCCAGGGGTAAAATGAAAATGCTCCAGATCTTGTGGTTTTTATTGTGTGAAGATAATAAACGTGCCCCAGATCTTTTTGTTATGTATTTAGCATGGAAACAATAACAATATTCTTGACCTTTGTTATGTTTCTAGTGTATAGAAATGATAAAAGTGTCCCAGATGCATTCTTGACATAGGTCCCTCTCCTGCTAAGGGATTGCAATACTCTGACAAAAAAAAAAAAAAAAAAAAAAAAAAAAAAAAAAAAAAAAAAAAAAAAAAAAGAAAGAAAGAAACAAAACTTAATAGTGATAGAGCTTATCTGACTTACGTGATAGCATCAGTCACTGCAAGGAAGAATCAAGATGAAAGAACTNCCCAGATGCATTCTTGACATAGGTCCCTCTCCTGATAGTGTATTTACATATAGTAATAAATAAATAAAAAAAAAAAAAAAAAAAAAAAAAAAAAAAAAAAAGAAAGAAAGAAAGAAAGAAACAAAACTTAATAGTGATAGAGCTTATCTGACTTACGTGATAGCATCAGTCACTGCAAGGAAGAATCAAGATGAAAGAACTCAGAACAAGTGCTCAGCTCAGAGTCATCTTCAAGAGCAGAGAGCAATGAATTGATCATGCATGTTTGTTATTAGCTTGATTTCTCCTCTTATTCTTTCTGAGGCCTGTCTGTGAAACCTACCATCAGGATGGAGCTTCCCATATCAAAAAACCAAAACTACCAAAGCCCTCATAAACTTGTTCACAGGCAAAGTAAATGGAGACAGTCATCCATTAAGCTTTCCTACCTAAGTGTCAATCTCACAATTAAAATTGTCTGAGTCCTTTGAGAATGATGTCAAGAGGAAGATATAATGAAGAATGAAATGTAAACTATGTACAAGTTCTATAGAGATGAATTGCCTCCTAAGAAAGCAACTATATTGAAAATGCAACTTAATTTCATAAACATACCAATAATAAATTCAAATATATAAAGCCTTACAGGATTTTTCTGAAATAGTGTCTCCTGATGTATTTCAGGTCGACCTGGAAACTATTTTAATAGTTGGAGATTACATTAAATTTCTGATCATTCTTATCTTACTGTTCATATGCTATCATTATAAAAGTATATTATGATACCCAGTTTATATGGTACTACAAATTTTAACCTAAGGCTTTTTCCATGCTATGCAAGCACTCTCCCAGTTGATGAAGACTCCCAAGCCTAGAATTATAGCCTTATAAAAGCAAAAAATCAAAAAATGATTATCTCTGTTAAGGTGAAGATTTCATGCTTCTGTTATAAAATTGCCAATTGTTTTTAAAGTAGTTTATTTCTAACATCCAAATACCATGCGTATAGAATCTCTTCAGTGATGGTTTGAAATAAAGATGAGAGATGAATCACGGAATACTCTAAACATATTTTAAACCTTCAATAGAGAAAGCAATATTATTCTGTGTAAAGAAGCACATTAACAAGAGATACTAGAATGCTGAAAAGAATGACTATTACTTTTGTTTGTATTCAGGTTGGAAAAAAAACATCTCATTTCATCTCTATGTTCCTTGTAAGAGAAAACATCATGTACGTGTGACCACGCATTATAGGAAGAGGTAGCAAATGTGTAGGTAGGTGAATTAATTCATTGAAACCAACTGCCCTTGCTTTATGGAAGTGTTCCTGGTCCATTGGCCAGCAATTGAGTAGCAATTTGATGAGTGAACTTTGGCTTCATATCATGGATTTAGTCATCTTTGCTTCTGGTAAAATTTTATAGTCAGCAGTGTCTGTAGTCACTCAGCCCAGGTGAGTCTCTTGTACCTGACATCATGCCTTCTCTAACATGATGGGCTTTATTTCTCTGTTACATTCTAGTGGTCTTGAGCAAGTTAGCTTTCTCTGAGAGTTAAAAGAACTGAAGAACAGGAAGAATTCTTGAGGACAACTGGTTGCCAAAAGAAAAATTGCTGAAGACAGAATATATCTCTCTGTCTCTCAGTCTCTGTCTCTGTCTCTGTCTCTGTCTCTCTCTCTCTCTCTCTTTCTTTCTCTCTCTCTCTCTCACACACACACAAGGATAGTCTGGAGGGAGAGAGAAAGGGAAGGAGGGGGAGGGAAGCAAAAAACGAAAGAGAGAGAGAGAGAGAGAGAGAGAGAGAGAGAGAGAGAGAGAGAGAAGACAGAGACAGTGAAAGAAAACCTCTGTAGATAATAGCATGTACTCCAGAACCTTAAATCCAGTCTCCCCTCAATGTTTGGCATTTTTAAGTCTTATAGGAGTCCTCCACTCCCAATTTATGGTTAGTCTGTTTGAACAAAAGTGGGTAGAGTGGCTGATTGGCCTATAACTTTGCTATAACTATGTCTTCCTCATCTGGCCTTGAATTTATCTTTATGGTACATCAGTAAGATGCCCTAACTAACAGGAGAAAAAAAAAATCCTCGAATACTTTCTGTTAAGCTTCAAGACTTTTATCACAGGCCAGAGGGTAAGGGACCATTCAGACAGCATGGTTAGTAAAAAAAAAAATCCAGTCATCTTTGGAATTCACTGTTTTTATTACACAGAGTGGCCTTTTATCAGGAGACCAGTTTAACTCCTAATCTCTCACTTGAGCTATGAGCCCAATAAGTCTTGTATTAATTTGCTTTTGTCATATATTGTCTCAGTATGAAGAAAAGTAACATGGTCACCAAATTGTATAACCTCCATCCCTCCCTACATGGCCACACCAATTATGAACCTACGAGGTGATGGCAGCAATGGCTGGAGAAAGGGGTTGACTGTCTTCACTGCACATGTTAGTTCTTGGGAATTGAAGGAGTAGAGGCTTAATAAGTGTGCTGGGATAACTGTTCTACAGGAAGAGCTTTCTGAGAAGCATTAACTCTGCAGTATAAACAGCAAGGATCTGAGGAGCCAGTCTTCTACATCAGAAGAAGCACAGCCTGCATTCTTAGATGTTTCCAAGGGAGGTGGGGAACACGAGGGCACCACAAGGAAGCAGGTCCACTTAGTAGCCTAAACTACATGTCTCTAGTCAGATTCTCTCCCAGGTAGAAGAGGTCTCCCCTTCTAAGAGCTGGGAGAAGTTAAAGGCAACATGGTAAGAATAGGCAGTCTGGGGTAAAAGACACTAGGATGAATGATCTAATAATGTCCACCTACTATTACATTGCTCCCCTTCTGAGGTTACATTTTGGACAAGATGCCACAGCTAACTTATCTTGCTAGTTAAAAGTATCTGTTTGTAAAAAACTCCCCTGAAGCTTCAGAGCAAGCTACCAGAATGTGCTTTTGCTTTTAAAAACCACCTTCTATGATTGCTCAAACTATGTTTAGGTGCTAAATACCTGAGTAACTTACTAGCTGGGTAGAGTAAAGATTTCTGTTTGCTTATAAATTGTGTCTGAGTGCTTATGTCTGGAGACAATTGCTAAAGCCTAAAAGCTTACAGCTCTTCCATGATAAGCTCATGAGCACATCCTCAACAATAGCTAAGTAAGTGTGGAAAGTATTCAGTATGGCAACATTGATAATAGAAACAAATAAGTCCCTTTATATCCCAAATCCAGTTTTGCAGCCTTAACATGAGGGTTAGACTTAAACAGAGGGAAAGGCTATATACAACTTATCAGTTCTGGTTACTGTGTGGTCCCTGTCATCATTAGTTCATTATTGTTTGGGCCCTAGTCTCTCTTGAAGGTATTCTTGGAAAATTGTATGATATCTCTGTCTAAAATTCGAACTCTCACTCTGATTGGCACCAAGTTTGGCCTTTTCTTTTCTTAGTAAAAGACTGTTAACAAAATTCCAATTTCTTAGGAAACCTTATGTAAATAGTCTATCAGCCAAA
Source organism: Mus pahari (assembly GCF_900095145.1). NCBI lineage: Eukaryota > Metazoa > Chordata > Mammalia > Rodentia > Muridae > Mus > Mus pahari. The sequence goes on along the minus strand of NC_034594.1, from coordinate 75,550,501 downwards.
GAGGAAGCACTAGTGCCTCTTTAAAATATCTGCTTTACTGACAAGATGATTACACTTTGCTTCACTTAACTAAGTCAGTTTTTGAAGTCAGACTTTACAGGAATGCCCTCTACTGGAAAAAATGGCATCTAAGTATTTTTTATTAGATATTTTCTTTATTTACATTTCAAATGTTACCCCCTTTCCTGATCTCCCCTTGAATACCCCCTATCCCTTCCTGCCTCCCCCTGCTCCCCAACCGACCCACTCCTGCTTTCTGGCACTGACATTCCTCTGTACTGGGGAAGAGAGCCTTCATAGGAACAAGGGCCTCTCCTACCATTGATTCTCTGCTACATATGCAGCTGGAGCCCTGAGTTCCACCATGTGTACTCTTTGGTTAGTAGTTCAGTCCCTTGGAGCTTTGGGGGTACTGGTTATTTCATATTCTTGATCCTCCTATGGAGTTTCAAATCCCTTCATCTCCTTGGGTCCTTTCTCTAGTTCCTTCATTGGGGACCTTGTGTCCCGATAAAAACCTAATCAGCAAGCACTTGAGATTTGTGGAGTGCATCCCCATACTGAGGCATCTCAGCATCTTGGTTTTCAATATAATAAATATTTAGCTATTTGAGTTTTCTTTCTATTGCTGTGATAAAACACAGATACTAGAACAAGTTGTAGAATAAGGAGTTTATTTCATATCACAGTATACAGTTCATCATGCAGGGAAGTCAGGAGAGGAACTCAAAGGAAGAACTGGTTGTCAGTCACTGAATCATAAACCACAGAGGAACGCTGCTTACTGACTTACACCTCATAGTTTGCTTAGATGTTCTCTTAGGTTATTCAGGACCAACGTGGCCGGGATGGCATTGCCCATACTATACTGAGCCCTACCACATCAATTATAAGTGAAAAAAAAAAAAATGTTCCACAAGCTTGTCTACAGGCTGATCCTATGGAGGTAGTTACTCAGCAGAGGTTCCTCTTCACAGATGGTTCTAGTTTATGATAAGTTGAAAAACAATAACCAGCACAATGCTACAAAGGGTTTGGTAGGACAAATTCCCATCAAAAGTTGAGGAACTCTTGTGTAGAGACATAAGAAGGGAAAAGAGAGAGAAAGACCAAGAAAGAGAACCATAGCACTTAATGTTCTCAATATCATGGTAAAACAATTAAAGAAAGGAGTTGTTTAGGCTTACTGTTTGAGGCTACAATTCATTATGATGGTGAAATCATGGTAGCTGGAACTTGAGGTAGCTGGGAACACTGTCACCACATTCAGAAAGCAGAAAGTAATAATAACCACTTGTATTCAGCTCACTTTCTCCTTATTTAGTCCAGATCCTCATCCAATGGTACCACATTTCACACACTTCAGGGTGGTCTTCCCACCTCAACTAACCCAGTCTGGAAACTCACTCACAGACATATTGACGTTAGTCTGCCAGGTGATTTTATGTGATGTCAAGTTGCTGATCAATATTAAATACCACAGAAGGTGAGGCAGTGAGGAGTACCTTTTTCTTAAGAAGTTAATTAGCTCACATGATTGTGAAGGGAGGCACAGCTGCATTCAATGCAATGTTACAATTTTTGGTTACAGGTTATTGTTCTTCTAAGCAGGTCACTCATTACAAACTGAGCATGTGAGTCTCACCAGCAAACAGAATACAGTTTCTTTCACTAAATGAATACTTGCTTATTTAGTTGTCATTTGAAGAAAATAAAAAGTCCATGTATATTTGCATACTTTCATGAAAATTGCCTTATGTAACTCAGTATCACATAACAAAAACAAAAATTGTAAAATGCTATTATTTTTTAAGTATATGAACTGTTTCACAGATTTAGTGCCTATCGGTTTGACATAAAGCTAACCACAACAATATTAGCAAAACCAATACCTGAGTATTGTAAAGCAAGTATGTTACTATTTTGTCACATATGATATAAATGTTTATATGAATGTGTTCAGATTCTAATGGGATAACATTTGTAAGGCAGTCTTGAGCATATGTTTACAGTGAAAAATTAGACAATTTACTATAATTCAGTGATATCTTTTAAGATTCATTTTTGAAAGGGAGTGACCTTAGATGAAATGCTCAACAGTGAGGAGAGGGAACTTGTAGAGTCTATCTGGAATAGAAAGACAGGGCATCAAAGCACGCGATGGGGTTGAAATCCCACAGTCAAAAGCACTGACCCAGATTGGTTTCTGTCTAAAGGAAATGCGTGGAGAAAAATGGAGAAGAGACTGAGGGAAGGGAGGTCCAGGGACTGTCATAATTTGGGATCCATCTCAAGGGAAGGCTCCGAGGCCTGACACTATTACTGGTGCTATGGTTTGCTTACAGGTGGGAGCCTAGCATGATGGTCCTCTGAGAGACTCGACAAGCAGCTAACTGAGAAAGAGGAAGATACTTACAGCCAACCAATGTACTGACCACTGTGGTTGAATTAGGGAAAGGCTAGAAGAAGCTGAGGAGGAGGGCTACATTATATGAAGATCAGCAGTCTCAACTAACCCAGATCACTGAGATCTCTCAGACACTGAGCCATCAACCAAGCAGCATACAGGAGCTGGTCTGAAGCCACCAACACATAGCAGAAGACTGCCTGGTCTGGTCTCTGTGAGAAAAGACTCTCCTAATCCTGGGGAGACTTGATGCACATGGAGTGGGAAGGCCTGGTGGGGTGGGGGATGGGGATATTCAATTGGAGACAGGGGAAGGAGGAATGGGATGAGGAATTGTAGAAGGGTGGACCAGGAGGGGGGGAGTAATGACTGGACTGCAAAAAAATAAAAATAAAAGTAATAATAATAATAATAATAAAAGATACACTTTTCAAGACAATTTTGTTGACATAAAATTTTATCACTTGCTTTATTCCTTTCTTCTAACTTGTATCATTTTATATTTTATATAGACTTAGGTTTGTTTGGTTTTTTTTTTGTTTGTTTTTTGTTTTTGGTTTTTTCAAGACAGGGTTTCTCTGTGTAGCCCTGGCTGTCCTGGAACTCACCCTGTAGACCAGGCTGGCCTCGAACTCAGAAATCTACCTGCCTCTGCCTCCCAAGTGTGGGATTAAAGGCGTGCACCACCATCGCCTGGCTAGACTTAGTTTTTATGACTACTTAAAATCCCACATAATGTATCTACCATACATTGGTTATGTTCCCTGTGGTGTTCTATACAAATACAATCAATTTCTCTTTAGACATTTTCTCCAGGCCACAAACTTGTTATATACAAAACAATGATCTTAAACTTTTGATCAGTTGCCTTCACATGCTAAGTCTTGAAATTATCAGCTTGTGACATTACGCCTGATTTTATGCTGTCCTGGGGATCTAATACGGGGCTTCATGTATTCTAAGCATAGGCAAGTGCTTTACCAATTGAAACATATCCCCAAGGCCAAGTTTTCATTTTGTCAAATGTATGAGTTGCGTCAGAAATTTGTGTTAAGAATATGCATTGGTTTTTATTTTTGTGTTTATTCTTTATACAACATTTAGAACTTCCCAAATAGACATATTTTGAGGCTATTTTAATTATGAATTTTAAGTTCATATCTAAAGTCTCAATTTAAAAATATATTGGACTAAGATTTTATCTCTCTAGAAGCATTAACAAATTTCAGTTTTCAGGACTTCTCAAGATAAAACATAGGACAACTAAGCTGCCTATGGCTCAGTCTCTTTTCTTTTCTTTTCTTTTCTTTTTTATAATATATGTAATTGTGTTTTTAATTTTTATATTATTTCTCATTTCATTTCTTTGAAGGAAATTTTACTCTTAAAATAAAAAAAAAACATTAATTACTGAATCAATTATACATAGTACCATTCTAACATAGTTTAATATTTGGAAATATATTAAATTTTGTCAATTTTATGTTTCATTTGGTTTTGTTTACTTTTTGTGGTTTTTCAAGACAGGGTTTCTCTGTATAGCCCTGGCTGTCCTGGAACTCACTCTGTAGACCAGGCTGGCCTCGAACTCAGAAATCCACCTGCCTCTGCCTCCCAAGTGCTGGGATTAAAGGTGTGTGCCACCACGCCCAGTGGCTTAGTTTCTTTTCAATTGGTATGATAAAATATCCCAACAAAAGCAACTTAAGGGGTAAAAAGGTTGATTTTATCTTACAGTTCAAGGTTCATGATATGGAAATGACATTAAAAGGAGCTTGAAATACATGATCACATGCTCATTACACTCAAGTAGCGTTAGAAAAGCCAGCTACTCCTAAGTTCCTTTTTCTTTTGCATAGTCTAGGATCACAGTCAGAAAGTGGTGCCAGGCACACTGTATGGGTCTTTGTAGCTTAAGTAATACATTCAATGTAATTTCCAGAGGTCTATCTCCTTGAAGAATCTACATTCAGTTAGGTTAATAATAAAGATCTAGGACTGTTCTGGGGAACTAGTATAGATCTCCACAAGTTTCCTCTCAACTAAAGCAGTTAAAAAGAGCTTTACAAAGATTTTTAAAGAAAAATCTTTTTTGAAGAAAAATTGAAAAGCTGTGTAAGTATGTAAGGTCCAAGACAGGAAATAACTTGGGCCATAGGAAGCCTGAGTTTGAAAACAATTTAAGGGTCTTCAGGTAGATAAGACAAGTTATTTAGGAGACATAATTGGCTATGCAGATTTCAGATTCTGGTACCCAGGCACAGGCTAATATATTAAGTCTCACATAGGCAGGCCACACAGATGTTGGGATGAATATTACAGAAAAATGCACCCAGGCAGACTCCCTAATTTGAAGAACAAGATGAAGGCTCAAACTCTGACTAAGGCTCAGGTCTCTACCCTCAGAGCAATATAGATACAAAATCTCACATTACTGAAACATTGCCAAAAATAGTTATGGGTTCCCAGACATCTTATATCAGCATATTTTATATGACTCAAAACCCCCTACTGTACGTCCAGTGACATACAGAGTCTTAGCAGAATTATACTGGATATCCATTTAAATACCATGCTCTCTTAACATAAGCTGGCTCTTACAGCCTTCTGTTCCAAACAAGATGCCCACTAAGTATTTCCTAATTCTACCTTCAAATTCCTACTTGAAAAATATAGCATTTTTGTTCCAAGAAATTTCTTGGGAAGATGAGTAGTCAGTGAGGATCACAGACATAAATAGGAATTGATCACTGATTATGAACCTGGCTATGTTCGCCTCCATCCTTATTCTACATAACATAACATGATTTTAGATAGTAATTGCCTAATAGCTAAGGTGGATCACTTTACTTGCATCCCTATATTATTTCTACTACCATTATTTTAATGGAAATATGTTCAGCATATAATTTGAAATCAGAAATATATTGTGTCAGCTACAGTCAAAAAATAAGAGAGCAAGGAAAAGAAGGGGATGACATAGTCACTGGATCACTTGGCTATTACACTATTCTAAAGCTGATCACCAACACCAAGAACTTAAAGGCACCCATAAATATTTCCATTTTTTACTCAAAATAAAAATTTTTAAACATTTTAAGGTTTTTTTTTTTTAATTTTATGCCTATGAGTGATTTGCCTGCATGTATATATGTATATGTGCATACATGCTTGCTGGATATGAGAAGAGGGTGTTAAATCACCAGATACTGGACTGATGGATGGTTATGAACTAAAGTTGGTGGGGACTGAACCTAAGTCTCACTAAGAACAAATCCTTTTAACTGCTGAGTTATCTTTGTAGCCCCAAACAAAGATATTTGGAAGAGTGTGTAACTATTTTCTTATAGAGGAGAGGGTCAGCTGTTAGGACTAAAGTTTAGCTTGCAGAACTCAAGGATATCCTGATCCACTATACACTATTTCAGTACACAATTCTTTCTTCCAGAATAATCTTTCAATAACATTTCTGTGGATGACCTGGCTGAGTAGTTTATCTTATCTTTCATATGCTCCCCCTCTTCCAAACTGTTTAATAAATATTAAACAATCATGTGTTTCTATGCTGAATTTGATCATTCAGTTCCCAGAAAAAAAAAAAAAGACAAAATAAAACATTATATTTATGATTAACCTTCACAGCACTAGAGCTTATAGGCTACCAAGCAGGAATTATTCAAACCAATTTAGCAGGAAGTCCCTTAAATTGGGGTGAATTGTTGTGCCTTTGATGTAGGTGCTGTCTCATTTGCAATTGACAGTGCAGGGCTGAAGTGTTCATGCAAAGAAGTTGAGGCTTGCCACCATGAAGAGAGCCTATTAGAGGTTTTGGTGAAGCCTTAATTGAAGTGGAAGACTCCAGTGCAGTAGAGATGCCAGCATTGTGGGATGATAATCAAGAATAGCAGCAGAAGTAAACTGGAGACAAGCAGAGCCCGGGCTATCAAGGACAGAACTGGAGAAGTTACCCAAGTCCTTTGGAGGAACTCAGAGGATCATATGTGGATCCCAGACATTGGAACAAGAAACTATAAAGTTGAAGTTGTTGTATATAACTCAATATGTTGGAGATGTAAGAGCCATGAGATTCCATGAGAAAAGCTGCTAACAGGGAGGGTAACCAGCCTAAAGAGAATGAAACTTGTTCCTGCGGAATGTCAGCTCCACCAACAGCAGTGAATAACAATGAAAGGATTTGGAGATCTGAAAAGCGCTTTGCCATTAGAAATAGAGATGCAGAGTTTGGGGTTTGACCAGCTGCCTTTTTGCATTGCTTTGGTCCAGTATTTCCTTGCTATGGTGTTTTGGAACAGTAATGAATCTCCTGTGATGTTAGAGGTATGAGATCTGCATTTTTATTTGATTTTATAGGGGATTAAGTTAAGTGATTGGATGAATCTCAGAAGAATCTTTAAACTTTGTACATTTAAAATTGTTGAGACTGTTACAGACTATGGGACTTTTGAAGTTGGACTGAATGTATTTTGTGTTATGTGTGTCTAGGTATGACCCCATAGACTCATGTGTTTGAACAAGCCTATGGGGGTCAGGAAGTGAAATGTGGTGGTTTGAATATCCTTTGCACATGGAATGACTCTATTAAGAGATGTGGTCTTGTTGGAGTAAGTATGGCCTTGTGGGAGAAAGTGTGTCACTGTGGCATGTGGACTACTTTGGGACCCTCCTCCTAGCTTTCTGGAAGTCAGTCTGCTCCTGCCTTCCGCTGAATGAAGATGCAGAAGTATTAGCTCCTAGAGCACCATGTCTGCCTGCATGCTGCCATGCTTGCCACTGGGATGATAATGTACTGAACCTCTGAAATCTAATTCAGCCCCAATCCAGCTGTTTTACTCAGGTACTGAAAGCCCTTGCTGTACAATGAAGCAGGAATAGTCTACCACTCAGAGAGCAGAGTGCAAGTGGGCTGCATGCTTCCTGCAGTAATATATATATATATATATATATATATATATATATATATATATATATATATNATATATATATATATATATATATATATATATATATATATATATATATTAGCATGAATTAAGAGATCATGCTAAGTTAAGAAGCTGGTCTCCTTGAATGTGAGCTCCCACTGGGATACTGATGACTGCTCAGCCTGGCACATGGTACATGATCCAAGCCAAAAACTCTGAGCAGTTGCAAAGTGCCTTGAGAATATGCTTATATAGTAAATGGAAGAAAATTTAAACAAACTTGAATACAGAGAAGTATTAAATTAATTTATATAAAGGGAAAGGGGAATAAATGTATATTTACCCATATAGATATTAATCTCCAAAGAAGAGAGAAAGAAATGGGAATTGATTTAAATGTCTTCAAGTGTACATAGGTAATAGATATTTAAATCTAGGCTGTATATCTAAATACTTGAAAGTCAAAAGCAGGGACAAATAGGTTCCTTGTGAGTTTGAAACAAGCCTAATATACAGAGCATATCCAAGTCATCCCAGACTACACAGAAAAACCTTGTCTCTAATAATAATAATAATAATAATAATGATAATGATAATGTCAAATTATCAAAGTCAAGATGGTTATAAGTTCAATGATTATAGTGATACGGTACATCTTCTATTAGAGAGGTCAAAATAGAGACCTAAAATGAAACAGGACTGTTAAATTGAATCAGTATATAATTTTAATGATTTCAAATGACCAAAGGCACACTGGGTTTGGAGAATGGCTCTAAGTTTCTGTTAACAGGACAGAATAAAAGGCTTTGGACACCTTTCAAAATATTAAGAATCAGATTTGAGACAGGGAAACCCCCAAAGAAATAGGCAGCAAACAGAAGAAATTTGGGAAGGCAAGAGAAACGGGTGATGCTTTTATTGTTCCCTCCAGTTGTGGACAGCTCTGAATCTGAGCCAGGAAACTGTCTCCAGTAAGAATGTCAGCTATACATAGCCAATAAATCTTGTTAGCTACAGAATTCTCATAGCTTATTATCACATAACATCCTTTCAGATGGCAGTAATGGAGATTGATGCTGCAGTTTGATTATACGATCAAATAACTTTTAAAGAAAGAAAGTTGTCTTTCCCCTGCTCAAAGATCAAAAAACAGTCATTCTTATTTAATCCATGTAACCTTCACATTCCATGCAAATGAATTTATAACACTGTGTATTGCTTGTAAGGTTTATATATTACATAATAGAATACCAGGATGGCAACCCTGACAGGATTCATCATCAAGGGTACTGAGATGCTGAGAACTGCTGTTCCAGCACCCTGACTATTTCTCCTTCAAAAGGACCCTATTTCCTGAGACATGCTTCTATAACAGATTGAAAAAGAACTGCTAATTCCAAATGATCTTTGTTCATCTATCCTTTCAGACTGTACCAGTCAGAATGTCACTTATTCCATGAAGTTTCTCAGTACATAGAGACTGGACAACAAATGCTACTGAAACTTATTTTCTTAATAGAACTCTAGAATATGTACTATATGCGATTTCTTCTCTCTTCTAGAACAATCTTTCATAAAACTATATGGGAAAGACCTGGATAAATTATGTTGTCTTTGATTTGCTTCTACATCTAACAAAATATAAAGTAAAATGCTGCATTTTATCAATCATCTTATAACATGAGAAGTAGCTCCAAGATTAAAGTATATTCAAGTATTCAAGCAAAGCTTGGTACCACAAAAAAAAACTGATTATATATATATATATATATATATATATATATATATATATATATATATATATATATATATATATATATATATATATATATGTTTAAAATCATGAGTCTTGTTCAGTTGCGCCAAGGACAAGAGAAAGAAGAAAGGGGAAGTTTCCCATGGGTAATGATGACTTCTAAAAGGTCAGGTAACATGAGTATTTGGCTTTTTCTGCACTGATCTGTATTTACAGGATCTAGAATGTGAGCTAATTATAGATATGCATAATAAAAGTCTAGTTATTTCTGGAATCATATAAATTTTATTACATCACCCATTTCTTAGTGTCATTTCTATCAGTGAAAAATAATAAAGATTAACTTCCTTTGTCTTAGTCCTGCATCTTTTAAAAATTCTATTTTGTTTTGTGAATTTCTCATGTACCCCAATTCTACTCATCTCATCAACCCTTCATATCAGCCCCCTAAAAGAAAATAAAAATCCAATAACAAAAATAATCAAAACCAAACCTGAAAATGTCTTGTCCTGGAGGCTGTATTGTGTCACAGTGTCAAAAAGTACACACTTTTATCTACATATCTTCACTTGAAAGTGTACAGTGCAGTGAGTCATTGGATTGGTTTGAGGTTTCTGGCTTTTGCTACATCATCAATACGTGATTCTCATTGTGACTTCTTTTGGATCTCCAGTTATTGTCTTGTGTCATGGAGATCCTGCAGCTTTGCATATACAAGACTAGCACTAACATGTGTTCCAACAATTCATAGATGAGGTACATGTTGGGGTCAGCTAACTTAAAGCATTATATCTGGGTCTGGACAGTAGCTGAGATGGGCAGCACACCAGTTCCCACACCCATATCTCTAAGGCAAGGTCTCTAGCACTTCTGAGGCATGCTTACCCTATGCTACACTCAGAAGGGGGAAAGGGCCATACCACCCACTCTCATGCTTTCATGGCTGTATCATACACATTCATGCCACCAGATCCAGCTGTGCTGTGCTACCAAGTCAAAGTTTAAGATCTGCTCTCGTCAAGTCCTTCAGCAAAGGAGGGGTGGTGTCAGCTTTACAGCATCTATGACCTTGGGTCCAGATCACCCTATTGCCACAGGTGGTGAGTGTAGAGTTGTGAGGAGGGAAGGGTATTTTCCCCTCCCTACACCACATCATAGTGGATGAGTGGTGTCATGTGTATCTGTGCAAATGTGCTTCCCCAAATGTGTACATGTGTATATAAATAGCAGGGCACTCATAAACAAAATAAGATGCAGATCAAGGAACATGCTATGAGACACTGGTGAGCCATCAACACCTAGATACACACATGGCCACCTACAGTGGGAGCCATGAGTGTCAAAGGTCAGAAATCCACAGACTTTGGAAATCAACACACTCTTAGGACAAATCCCAGACCAGAGATATCTATATGGCCTTTGGTGGTAACATGGGCCACAGACATTAAAACAGCCCCCTGATGCTGCAGACCCAGACATAGCACTTCATAACAACATACATTGGCATTGCACCACATCCTCAGGTGACAAGGTAGGAAACTCACAACAGGCTATTACTCTCCACTCTCACATATCTAGTTCCAACTCTCAACAATTCTGCTTCTCATTCTTATCTCTCTAACAAATACACAGCGCAGGAGCTCCCACTATAGGTGGCCATGTGTGTATCTAGGTGTTGATGGCTCACCAGTGTCTCATAGCATGTTCCTTGATCTGCATCTTATTTTGTTTATGAGTGCCCTGCTATTTATATACACATGTACACATTTGGGGAAGCACATTTGCACATATACACATGTAGCGGCCAGAGGTTGAAGCCATGTGTTTCCTCAGTTAGTTTCAATCCAAATCTTTGAGACAGGATCTCTTTTCATTTGAACCTGGATCTTGCATATTTGACTAGAATGAGGGGCCGAATGCCTTAGAAGTCATCTTGTCTCTACATCTCCAGTTATGGGAGTTCTGGGATTTTTGGTGTTCCATGAAATGATTAGATTTCATGTGACATTAGTGATTAAGCTTAGTCATCATGTTGGAGGAGTAGGCACCTTATCAATTGAGACTTTATCAACCGTTGTTGCCACCTCTTAAAATAAGAAACAGCAGTACACTCAGAGAAATCAAACTTCAGACAACAGCTGGACATGTAAGTGGGAACACCATGCAATATAGTGTGACACTGGAGTTGGTGCACCTCACTTCCTGTAACCCGGGATACAGGAGAGATGGTAAGGAATTTCCAGGAGAGAGAGAGAGAGAGAGAGAGAGAGAGAGAGAGAGAATGTTTATTTGTGTGTGAGTGTGTATGTGTGTTTGGTATAATACAAAATGGACAATAGATTCAAAGTGTTTGCTGAATACACACACACACACACACACATACACACACACACACACACACACACACACACACAAAGGAATGTGATGTATTTATTTCTTGGTTTCCTGAAACAATTTGACTACTATGGTGTCTGAGATAGGAGCATCACAAAGCACCATTTTATGTTGTCATATGTTGCACTGCAATAAGTAGGCTCTCCTAAGGTATTCATATCTCCTCACTGAATTTAAATTTGTGATACAGGGGCAGAAGGAACAGAAACAGTACAAGAACTGGAGCAGAGATTGTTAATATTTATCACTAATGAAATGGCTCTCCTAGTAAGTTTTACTACCATTATGAGGAAACATCATGATTGAAAGCAAGTTGAGAAGGAAAGGATCAATTTGGCTTCACCATAGTCTATCATGGACTAAAGTTTAGGACAGGAATTCAAGCAGAGATGAAGCTTGAAGGCAGAGCTAATGCAGAAGTCATGTAGGACTGCTTCTTTCTGGCTTGATCCTCATAGTTTACTCAGTCTGTTTTCTTATAGAACTCATGACCTGGAGTGCCAGAGGCCACCTCTGGTAGTTCTTTCAGGTTCTCTCTTGAATGTAGCTGAGGGGGAAGAGCTTCTGTGGGGGCAAGACTCGGTCTTGAAAAGTATTTAGTGTTGTTTTATTCTATAATAAAATGTCTTCCTGCATAAGTTATTTTGCAGTGATAGCTGACCTACCTGAGTTCTTCTGAGGCCCCAAAATTTAAGTCTCTGGCATTTATCATCTCATAGCTGGGGATTAAGTAAAAGGATTTATTGCTATTACTTCGTTCTCTGGTGAGTCAGTCATAAGCATCTCATACTGAGATGATTAACACTTTTTGAATCAAAGAAGAAGGAAAGGAAAAGAATTAACATGCTTTACACAGGCAAATATGCCCAGATACATATATATTTATGCCCCTCCACATAAACATGCCAGGGCCAAACATCTGTTACAATCAGCTTCACAAGTGTTCATGCATGCTTACATATATACATATACCTATAAACATACATATGGACAAACAGACATATATATTTAAATGGACAGATTGATGGATGGATGGATGGATGGATGGGTGGATGGAAGGATGGATGGATGGATGGATGGATGGATGGATGGAACATAGCTTCCCAAGTCAAACTATCCAACCAACAACATCATTTCTTTTCTCTGGCCTTTTTTATACTTCTCAGACAAAATTTCTTTACAAAATTACCTCAGAGATAAAATGTTACACAAAATCGGAATTATAGAAGGATGTTGATACTAAAACAGTATTTCATATATATTATAAACTCTCATTATAAATTTGAAGCTACAGTTTTCACATGGCATTGCCTTATCATAGTACATATCTGTGACTTCATCTTTGTACCTAAATGTTTTTCCTTGAATGCAAATTTGCCCCAAGAAATGAAAGCTCATTCAATTTCTAATTATTCAGCCTTCACTTACTATTATGAGGAGGAACTATATTCTATTCTTGATTCTAACTATCTTACATATTTCTAGCAAGGCATATGAGAACATCTCTAAAATTTTTAACTTTAAAATTAGTTAATCAAATCAGGTATTCTATAGAAACATTATTTGTCTATATACAGTAACTAAAAGATAGTATATCTTCACAGTCTGCAGAAATTTTCTCAAAAGGGAAGATCTATACCTAGTGACTGTTATGTATTTAATCATAAAGCAAAAGCATATTAATAGCAGGAATCTTTCCTCAAATGTTTTCTCCTCTGCTTTGCATAAACTAGTAAATCATCATAGCTGCAAAATCCATGATAGAACCATCTCAGCAAGATCACCTGCTAGGTTTTAACTTAGCCTAGAAGGCTCCTGACACAGGAATGATCTAAAACATAATTGACTGGATTCTCTGACATGAATTACTAATTAAGAAAGTGCCCTACAGACATTTGTATAGGCCAATGTTATTGTTGTTGTTGTTGCTGCTGTTGTTGTTGTTGTTGAGGTTCTCTCTTCTCAGATGACTTTAGTTCTTGTCAGGTTGACGTAACACTGTCCAGCACTATGGCAATCTAGCCCATAAACTCATAGCAGCTATGAGTACTTGCAAAAGACTACAAAAAAAATGGGCCATCAACATTTCATTCTAAAGTAGGAGAAAGTTCACAAAGCTTGTGCCTTTCTGAGGACATATACATAATAATTGGTTGATGAGAAGAGAATCATTTTACTTAGACCTGTGTCCACTGAGAAGGTACACATGCTTGTATAAATAGCCTTTCACCTACACTCTTGCAAGCAATTCCAAGGAAGCATGTGGGGTTCTTAAAAAAAATGACACAAGATTAGAGATTAGAAGTGAACTAATATAGAATAGAAGAGGGATATCTGAGAGGGGAAGGGGTATATATGAGAGCAGGAGAGGGTCATCATGATCACAGCACATTTGATTCATCTTAATAAAAATATTGGGGAGCAGGTCAGGGGGAGGGTTTAGGGGACTTTGGGGATAGCATTTGAAATGTAAATGAAGCAAATATCTACTAAAAAATGCCTTTAAAATGCCACAATATCTATTATTAGTATAGTTATCATATACTCATAAAATAATAAAAAAAAACTGGGATATATAGACTATAGGTTCAAAAGACACCATCTTCTATGGGGAGAAGGGTCTGACACAGCATCTCTCAAGCAATTGGATGTGAGTGGGAGGGAAATAAGGATGTTATTCTTGATGGCAAAAGCCAAGCTCAGACTTAACATTTCACCTTATATAGAAGAGCTGCAAAATTATAATGCCTAACTGTACCCTTAATCTTTTAAATCCTATTTTTAATGATGGTTCTGAAACACTTTTACCTCCTTTCTAGCCTACTACCCACAAGAGGTACTGGTGAATAAAAGATACAGGAGAAGTGATTCTGTTTAGAAATGGTTTGTTAGAGCAACTCCCATGTGTGTTGTCAGGAAATCAGCAGTTCAGATCACAAGTCAGCTGTGGCAGCTAGATCCACTTGCAAACACTTCACAGATATAGCAGAAGTTCAGTTCTGTAGAATTGGGATAGTGAACACAAATCATCAGCAATGGCACTACCAACAGAGATAACCACGTTTCAGCCAAACTGGCATGTGTCAGTAGGAGGGAACCATCAGGAAAGCCAAAACAAGTTCTTGGCTGTGCCTCTCTCGGTGAAGTAAAGGTCAATGGAGATGCAAGACCAACAAACACTTAGCTATGTAAGCAAACCTAGCTCAGCCTCCATCACTGTACCCTGAGTCCCTTTTATACTCCTCTAAACATCACTTGTCTTCTATGGTCTTGCATCGGAATGCATCTTGCCTCAGCAAGTGAGTCTGTCTCAGCTGGCATTACTCTGTCAATCAGCCCAAGGCTGTAGCAAGAAATTGCAGTACACCACAAAAAGTTTTTTTGTGCATTTCTCTCTATGGAGCCCAACTATCAGAGTTCAACTACACAACACTAGGTGAAATAATACATGTGGGTCCTTAGCAAATAATACTTTATCACCTGTCCTTTCATGTGCTTATTTTAGCAGAATATCCATTCATCTGTGTCTGTTTCAGTAAAACATTCCCTTATCAGTCTGCCTTAGCCTTTTACCTGTGTTGCTTTAGCGGAATGTTCCTTTGTGTGTTTGTCTTAACAAAGCACCATCCAACACAACTGACTTTCCAAAGAACCCTTCAGTTTCTGCTTCTGCTAACTTTCATTTTTCACTCATCAGGTACCTGTAAATCTTTATTTGTGAAAACTGAATATTAGATTCTTTAGAAAAATTGTCTTTCTCTTATACCAGATTTCCTGTGCCTACATTAAAATTCCATTTGCTACAGCTGAGAATTGAAAATTTTGTGACATTATTGCTTGACACTAGTCTGAAATTACAACTGTTTGAAAATATGTTTCTACTTAATTTCAAATTTCCCAGCCTTATGTACCATGGGACAAATGTTTAAGAAGAAAGAAGAAGAATCAATACTGTGATGCAGAATTTACAATTTTCCCTCCAGGCCCTCAATGGAACACTGGTATTTACGCTAAGGAATGCATTCCAGTCAATTTTTATTTCTGTTCCCAAAGTCTTCAGGGCAGAAGTTGCACAACAGGAGCCTCTTCAGCTCCTCTTCTGAATTTTCAATGAGTCTCTCAATTGCTGACAGAGAGCTCAGCTTTATATCATCATAGATGAACTTCTCTTGGGACAATAGTCATCAGTCTATGAATTACTTTCTTATTATTCTTCATACAGATGACCATACACACAATCATTCAGTGCATACAAATTTCTTCTCTTGACTCTCTGGAGGTGAGAGACTCTAACAACCTCAGGGCAGCAGTGTTGCAGATAGGAGTTGCCTTCCTTTGGGAGGCTCTAGAAGGGCAAACTTTGCTTCCTTGACTCAGCCTGTGCTTAGCTGATATATGTTTGTTTGAGTGTGAAATATAGCTTTGTAGTCTTGTACTTGAATACTTGGTCCCCATTTTGTGGTTCTTTCTCTGAATACTGTGGAAGATTTAGAAGGTCAAGTCTCGCTGCAGGAAGAGAGCCATTGGGATTTTATAATTCTGTCCCAGTTACTAATCTGTTTCTGCATCCTGCCATTTATTTCCCCACCATGATGGAATGGTTTCCCTAATCCTCAAGAAACAATAAATACCTACTCCCTTATGTTGCTTTTGTTAGAGTATTTTATTACAGTAATGGAAAGTTAAGTAAAATCTGGAAACTTTTAGCTTTTTCTCTCAATGGTTTGTGGGCAAATCTCTTCAACTTGAGAAATTTTATAGTTCTCCCTTTGCTGTTTCTAACATATCCTCATGCCTGACCTGTTTATTAATACAGTAATATCTTTGCTGGGCTAAGTAGTGTGTGTGTGTGTGTGTGTGTGTGTGTGTGTGTGTGCATGTGTTGTGTATATGTGATATGTATATATTGCATGGGTCCTAGAGTGTTGAAGAATATAACTAACTATTAAAGTTGTAGTCTCCCAGGATTGGGTAGGTTTCTGAATCTTTCTCACTTTTGAAGACAGTAGCTAACAAATCTTATTCCTTGTCATGGACATCTCCCAGTACAAGACAAGATAAACATTTGGTGATGATGATAGTGGAGGGCACTAGTTTGGTAACATTAAACTAGGTATAGCCACAGACCCCCATAGACAGAGATACATATACATAGCACTGATCCTTGTTACTCTGGTGCAGTTCCTCTCCAGGGAGGCCAATGGCTTGAGGGAACCTTAAAGCTATGTGAGTCATGGGGCCTTCTGAGTTCCACACTCTGGCATCACCGCAACTTCTTCTTTTTTTTTTTTTTTTTTTTTTTTTTTTTT
>NC_034594.1:75518429-75533617 GCF_900095145.1 Mus pahari | reverse complement strand
TCCTGAAACTCGCTCTGTAGACCAGGCTGGCCTTGAACTCAGAAATCTGCCTGCCTCTGCCTCCCAAGTGCTGGGATTAAAAGCGTGTGCCACCACCGCCCGTCTTCCATGCAACTTCTTAAAATTAATTATTTTATTTCAAAGTTCAAAGAAGCCCTTTGTCTTTTACCTTTGGTGACGGTTAGTATTAACTGTCAACCTGACACAAATGTATAATCACCTAGGAACCCAAGGTTGTAGGCATATATGTAAAGGAAAATCTTGATTACATTAATTGAGGTGAGAAGTCTCATGCATTGTGGGTAATATCCTTCTTTGGGGAGGGCATCTTGAACTGTACAAAACTGAGGTAGTTTACTGAGCCACAAACATGCATTTACCTCTCTATACTTTTCCTGATTATTGACATGAGGTGAGTGAATGTGTTATGTTTCTGCTGTCCTCAAACCTGAGCTTTCCATCATAATACCTTGAAATGTGAACTAAAATAAACCTTTGGTTTTTAAACCTTTATCCTTTAAGCTCCTTTTTTGTCAGGGTATTTTATATGAAATTAAACTAAGACACTGTTCTCATATGAAGTTGATTATACATATTCTCTCGAAAGGGTTTTATATATTTCTCCCTACATACCTATTTATTTATTAATCTATGCAGTATTCTTACAAAAATATGGTTGTTTCATGGCTAAAACTAAGATATGTAAGATAAATACATATGTAGAAGTAATTTCTTTACACACACTGCCTTTATAAAGTCATAGTACACAGAATCTTGAGTTTCATTTATGGCTGAATAGGAACATATTAAGCAAAGGGATTACTGAGCACCCTTATCTAAGGAGAGTAAAACCACTGAACCTATTCCTGCAATGAGATCCCAATCTTGTTTCTCTGCCTGTAGCTTTTTTCAGATACTCAGGAAAACAGTAAGCAGCTTCTCAGAGGTATTGTCACAGACATTCCTTTAAACAAGACCCACTAGGGCTGGGGATTTATGTTCATTTGTAGAGTAGGTAGAGTGATTGATTAGCATTGGTAAAGTCCTAGATTCTATACCCAACAGTACCTAAAACCACATGTGTGTGGTGATGTACATTTCTAATTGGAAGTATGAACAGAATTATCAGAAGTTCAATTTTATCCTTAGATACATAATGAGTTCCACGATGATTGTGGAAAAATGACACTCTGTCTCAAAAGAAAATGCTAGTGGAAAAATGCATCTCTCTACCTTTCTGAATCGCCTCTTGAAACATTACGAAGAAGTCTCTCATACTTAGTTGTCCATTTTGCTGCCACCTCCTTCGAGCCAATAAGGGCTCTTGCATGAGTTGTTTAGCACCTATAGTGCTGTCATTTGTGATAGGACTGCACTCCCTCATTCACTCTCATCCTGGAGAAGTGGTGGAACTTGAGTTTGCTCTACTATGGAGCAGTGATGATTTTACAAAAAGGCCTTGCTTCTAGATGTTTCTTTTGTTTTAGGTATTCAACAAATCATTAAAATTCATGATCTGCCTTCATTCCTATAGCATACTTTGGACAAATGCCTAATAAGTCAGGTTTTCCACATTATTCTTATTTGGAACAATTCGAAGATAGCTTTGCTAGCCCAAGCTTCCTGGCTGTAGGTACTAGTGCAAGTAGTGTCTTCCACTGTTAGCAACAAAGCACCAGCCATAATTGATTTCAGTAATCAGAAAGACATTCACTAACATCATCAAGGATCCCAGAGAATGTTCATTTCCTGTGTTTCTTTCTGGATCACAATTACCAAGCTCTTTCCAGATTTCCCCCATAGAAAAACTACATCCACTTAAGATGGAGAATGGGATTTCTTTTATTTATTCGTTTTCCTAAGGAGATGATAATGTAATGAATGCCTTTGAGTTGAAACAATGTTCTCTAGGGAAGGGAAGATGACTTATCAGACTCAGGAACTAACAACCCTCACTGTCTAGAGTAGCTAAAACCTGCAACATTCACTGTATGTCCCAACACCCACCCATGACTATGGAATCCCTAAACACTTACTGAGGAGGAGATAGATTAGCAGAGCAGCTGAGACGAGAGACTCCGATATGAAGCTATTACTAAGTGAGAAATGTGTCATTCCTGAACCCATAAGTAACCCCTTACCCATACTCCCATAACCCCACTAACTTCTTGGTTCACCAAGTTTAACATTGGTGTTTGCGTTATTTTGATATCCTATGGGTATGTGTAGCAATGTGGATGTTGTGTCTCCTGAAAAAAAGAAGTTTCAAACAACTGGAGCTATCAAATTTAAACAAATCCTAATTCAGAAAAGGAAATACTCAATTGAAAAATTAAGCTGTAACAGGTAAGGTAGTGGCTGTCTCAATGAGAAAAAATGATTTTCAGGCGAGACCCACATTTTTCAGATAGACAGGAAAGCACCTGTCTTTATTAAGAAATGAATAAGATGGGAAAAGTTCAAGCAGACCAACAGAACTGGGAGAACAAACAGACAGTGTGCTACAACTCAAGTAAATTCACTCTCTTCAGAGCTTTTAAGAGAACTGATGAAGGGACTTGAGCCAGCTCACAAACCTGGCTGTTGAAGGCTCTGTCCTTCCCCCCAATTCCCTATGCCTATATAAAAAGCTTTAGATCACATTATTAAATCTGTTCATCAAAGTATATTCCACTATTTGGCTACTTCTTCATTCCAAGACTTATTACTAAGGTCCAGCTATCAAATTATTGAAGTCCAATTATCAAAAAACCCATTTGGCTCACCTAATAAACATTCCCAACTAAAATTAAATGCCTCTTACTAACACAGTGTTTCCCCCTCTGTTTACCTCTTTAAACCACCTTGTGACAATTGGCCACCTCTGTGTCCTCTATTCAGAAGCAGGCCCTTTTTCTCTAGGACAAATACCTGCCTCCTCTCCCTTTTTCCTTCCCCTTGTCCTCTATCTCCTGTCTTTGTCTCTTATTCCATAACCTTTGTCTCTCTGGAGCAATTAAATCTCCTTTTTGCTGAGAACATTGTCTTGGGGCTAGTGAGCTGATATTTCTCTTTCTACCTTGTACTCCGTTGAATTTAAGAGGGAGAATAGAGGATAGAAACTTGGTGAAAGGTCATAATTTTAGTGTTAATCCAAATCTAGACACCAAGAATTTTCTTCAAATTGGTTAGCAAATAGGACAAAAAGTCCAGGTACTCTTTCACCAAAGAAAGAATAGGAATAATTTTAGTATTGTGTACACCAGAGACTAGTAACCAAGAAAACTATAGATGATCCTAGGCATCTGTGTTTCACTACAATTGAATAACCTTTGTAGCTAAAGATACTTAAAGCTGCAGTTGGGTTGTTTCTGCTATGTCAAATCTGCAGGTGTGCATCTTCAAAGACCTAGTAGCATTATATCATCTGCATTGTGATTTAAAAATTACCTCTTGCTATGACCTTCTCTATGACATCATGAAAAGTAATACTCTAAATGGGAATCTGGTTCACCATTAATAGCATTGTGGAAAATGGGTAACTTAGTCAGTGAATATGCCACAAATCTCAAAGACATTGATGAAAATTCTTTAAAAATCTACAGACACTTCTTTAAAAATGCCAATTTGTGGGGAGGTGGACAGATGACTAAGAATTTAAGAACACTGACTCTTATATTTTTGGTTGTGAGCCTAGCCTTTACTGACTGAGCCACTGAGGACCCAGCTATACCACTCCTGGGCAAATACCCAAAAGATGTTCCAACATATGACAAGGACACATGTTCCACTATGTTCATAGCAGCCTTACTTATAATATCCAGAAGCTGGAAAGAACCCATATGTCCTTCAACAGAGGAATGAATAGAGAAAATGTGATATATTTACACAGTGGAGTACTACTCAGCTATTAAAAAAAAAATGACTTCATGAAATTCTTAGGCAAATGGATGGAATTAGAAAATATCATCCTAACTAGAGCAAGGTAATCTAGTCAGAAAAGAACACACATGTACTCACTGATAAGTGGATATTCGCCCAAAAGCTCAGAATACCCAAGACACAACTCATAGATCACTTGAAGCTCAAGAAGGAGGAAGAACAAAGTGTGGATGCTTCAGTCCTTTTTAGAAGGGGAAACAAAATACTCAAGAGAGGAAGTACAGAGACAAAATGTGGAGCAGAGACTGAAGGAAAGGCCATCCAGAGACTGCCCAACTGGGGATCCATCCTATACACAGACACCAAACCTAGACACTGCTGCAGATGCCAAGATATGCTTGCTGACAGGAGCCTGATAGCTATCTCCTGAGAGGCTCTGCCAGAGCCTGACAAATACAGAGGTGGATGCTCACAGACAACCATTGGACTAAGCACAGGGACCCCAATGGAGGCATTAGAGAAAAGACTGATGGAACTGAAGGGGTTTGTAACCCATAGGAAGAACAACAATATCAACAACCAGACACCCCAGAGTTCGCAGGAACTAAACAACCAACCAAAGAGTACACATGGAGGGAGCCATGGCTCCAGCTGCATATGTAGAAGCAGATGGATTTGTTGGACATCAATGGGAGAAGAGGCCCTTGGTCCTGTGAAGGATCAATTTCCCAGTGTAGAAGAATGCTAGAGAGGGGAAGCTGAAGTCGGTGGGGAGCACCCTTATAGAAGTAGGTGAAGGGAGGATGGGATAGTACGTTTCTGAAGGTGAATCAGGGAAAGGGTATAACATTTGAAATGTAAATAAATATGATATTCAATTTTTTTAAAAAAGATCACTGAATCTTCTTCCAGAGGTCCTGAGTTCAATTGCCAGCACCACACATTGGCTCATAACCATCTGTATTGGGATCTGACGCCCTCTTTTGATGTGCCTAATGACAGCTACAGTGTACTCTTATACATAAAATATATAAATAAACCTAATGAAAAAATGCTAGTTTGTTGTTTGCCTTGGGACAACCTTGAAATATTTGCTTTTCTTTCATTTTTTAAACAAATTGCTTAAATTATCTATGTGTTTTGATTGAAATTTTTCCTGACAGAAGATAAGAATCAAGAAACCACAAGGTAAATCTGTTCGGGAGCATCGCCAGTTATAAAAAGCCTCAGTAAATCTAAAACCTCTTTCTTTCCAGCAGGGTACTATTCATGTTATATAGATAGTGAGGGTTAATGGTGTCATAGTGTCTGCCCCAGAGAGGCAGAATGAGGGAGTTTTGACTGTGCTTTTCCCAGGCTGGAGCTGGGCAGGCGTTGAACTATGAGAAAGTGCTGGACCCTGCTCCAAGGATGGGGAGTGAAGTCTGAGGTCCACTGGGGCTGCCAGAGTCATCTCAGGGGTCTCTGTTCTTGCAAAGAGATCATAGCCTTCAGATTCTCAGACTCTTGGGCATCCAGATACTCCTGGGAGCTGTGGATGAGCTGAGAATGAAGTGGGGGCTTGCAAGCTGGAGCTAGCCCAGCCAAAAGGGAAAAGAGGGGAGCTCCAGCTGAGTCCCTCAGGGATGAGCATCCTTGCCTTGTTTGGTGGGTGGTTTGGTTTGGTGGAAACTATGGCTGGGAGTATTGAGAGGCCTTCTGTGAGAGATTAGTGGCCAGCTCTTTAAATGAAGTCCTGTTCCATTGCTCCCTACAGTGTATCCTGATGAAAAGAGATAGTCCATGGTTTTAATGCACTTATTGTCATGGTGGAGAGTAATGATGAGAAAACCATACCCCACTTTCTCAGGGCAGACCTGAGGTTAAATACCTTTTTCAGGGAGGAGTGTCTGGGAAGAAGAGTTTATTTGCTAAGCCTCCCAGCCTTTAGGTAGCTCATTAAAATGGAGATCAGTCTTGAAGCTACTTGACCTGTTGTCCTGTCTTCTAGCTGTGGAGGTGCATGGAATGTTGCCCATTTGTGACTGATGGCCACAGACCTATGGAGAGTTGCTGCCTTTTGTCAGGGGCCTGATGTCCAGAAGTTTAGCAAAATGCCTACTGTTTCTTGCAACATCACCTGTTTCAAGGTCACTGGGCTTTCAAACCTAGCTCAACCAAAAACCAGGCTGCCTTTCATGTTTCCACAAGATAGTGTTTCTCATTTTTATCTAAAGCTTGCCCATGTAAGTACACTGACAAGTCATTAAGCTTTAGCCTTCTACTTGCATATATATATATATATATATATAGATAGATAGATAGATAGATAGATAGATAGATAGATAGATAGATAGATAGATATAGATATAGATATATACACAAATATATGGATTATGCAGTTGCACCCAGTTTTTTGTTGAAGTTCTTGGAATCAAACTATGGACTTCATGCTTTCACATCAAGCACTTTACCAACTTAGTTTCTCCCCAGGTCCTCAGCCTACCTTTCTTGCTTTCTTGCTCAGGCTATTACTTTCTGTATCTAATCCTCCAAGTTGGGAGTTAAAAATAACTAACAGCACCTCTCAATCATTTTTTCTATTTACCAAACATTATGTGAAAGCCAATGTATGAAGGAACATTGTAGACAATTATACTATTTCTGTTAGTAAAGGAAGCATTGCTCTCTTTCTCTTAGAGGTGACATTTCATACATAGAAAGCTAGCAATCAATAGTAAAGTTAATAAATAATTTCAATTCACAGTGTTTTATAGACTTTGTAAGCTTAACAGTGGAAAGATATTCAGCAGAGGAAAGAATATTAATATAAGAGTGAGACAAGCAATAGAATTCAATTTTGGATTCTTGTCAAGGTTCAAGTAAACTATGCTTCAGAAATCAAGGCCCCATTCCTGATTGAAGAAATAAGTTCCACATTGAGGAAAGATAACTTGAGTGCTTTCCATATGACTGGAGTAATGTGGAGGAGCCAAGTGGGACAGAGGAATTGGGGGATGTGGGAGCCAGCCAAGGAAAGGCTGACCGTGCTTGTAGGACTTGTCTCCACTGTGATAACATAGGGAATAGGAGAGGAAGATGATGAATGCAATAAATGGAGGCTCAGTGCTAGCTGCAAGTTGAGCATAGGATACAGTTAGGGCAAGAGCAAAAGATCTGGTAAAAGATATCAATCATTCTCTCAAAGTGACTATAACTGCAGAATTTATGAGGAATGTTCAGTTTCAAAGACCATTGATGCAGAGAAAAGTGAATTTCTTGGGAAACCACATTTATTAAAGACAAAGGAAATAAAGGCAAGGATGACTCTCAAACTGAGTATGAGAATACACAGCTGTTGAAAGCGTGTACATGTACCTGTGGGTGCAGTTGTCTGTGAAGGTTAGAAAAGTGCATCAGATCATGTGGGCAGGTTGTTCTAAGCTACTTGACATAGGTTCAAGAAATGAAAGTTGGTCCTCTGCAAGATCCATTTCTCCAGCCCACTCTCCTTCTTGAAGATAGCTTCAACCTCACATAAAATTTCCAGCCCCACCCTCATCAGTGCTTAAATCACAGATGTATGCTACTATACCTGGATCCCATCCAGAACTTTCTTTCTCTTTTATTTTTTTTCTTAAGAAAAAATAATTTCTTTACTTACTTCAAATATTGCCCCCTCCCAGGCCCCCCTCACAGACACTATCTTAGGGATTTACTATTTTGAACAGACACCATGATCAAGCTAACTCTTATGAGGACAACATTTAATTGGGAATGACTTATAGGTTCAGAGGTTCAGTTCATTATTATCAAGCCAGGAACATGGCAGCACGGTGCAGGAGGAGCTGAGAGTTCTACATCTTGTTCTAATAGCATATAGGAGAAGACCAGCTTCCATGCAGGTAGGAAAAGAGTTTTAAAACACACACACACAGTGGCATACCTAATCTAACGAAATCACACCTACTCCAAGGCGACACTTCCAAACAGTGCTACTTCCTGGCTAGGCATATTCAAACCACCACAGAGACACTTCCCAATACTCCTACCTCTTCTCCTCTTAGACAGAGTCCCACCCTCCTCCCAAATCCTCCTACCTGGGGTACCAAGTCTCTGCCAAGGCAGTTGTGTCCTTTCCTCTCTCCCTAAGGCCAGATAAGGCAGCCCTGTTGAGAAACTGATAAAACAGTCAGGCTACAGATTTAGAGATAGTCTCCACTCCAGTTGTTGGGTTCCCACATAGATGCCTAGCTGCAAATCTGCTACATATGTGCCAGGGACCTCTTTCAAGCCCATGTATGTTCTTTGGATGATATCTCATTTTCTGAGAGCTCCCAGAGGTCCAGGTTAGTTGACTCTGTTGGTTCTTCCTGTGGGGTTTACATCACCTTCAGAGCTTTCAGTCTTTCATCCTACTCTTCCAAATTGTACCTGGCCTCTGTCCAATGTTTAGCTCTGGGTATCTGCGTCTGTGCTGGAGAGAGTCTCTCAGGGGACAGTTATGCTATGTTCCTGACTGTAGGCATAAGAGAATTACTGATACTGTCAGGGATTAGTGTTTTCCCAAGGGATTGGATTTAAGTTGAGCTGGTTATTGGTTGCCCATTCCTTCCTTCTCCATTCTATCTTTGTCCCTGCATATATTTTAGACAAGACTTGGGTCTAAAGTTTTGTTGGTAGGTTGGTTTCCTTATCCCTCCACTGGTGGTCTTGCCTGGAAATAGGTGGTAGCCTCTTCAGCTTCCATGTCCCTACTCTTAGGCATCTTGGCTAAGATCAACCACATTACTCCTGAGAGCATCCCCCATCTCAGGTCCCTGAGACTTCCTAAAGATTCTTCCGACCCCCAGCAGCTGCAGATTTCCATTAATTCTCCTGGCATCCTGAGTCTGTCCCCTGTCTCTCTGCAAACCTGATCCTACTGCCTCATACCCACCCATTCCCCTCCCCAACCCACCTCCTGCCATCCCTCTCTCTTCCATGAGTAATTTGTCCCCTCTTCTAAGTGTCATTCAAATATTCTTGCTTGGCCTTCCTTCTTATTTAACTTCTTTGGGTCTGTGGGGTATATCATGGGTGTTCTATATTTTATGGCTAATATCCAATTGTCTGTGAGTACATACTATGAGTCTTAGTCACTGCTGTGAATAGATACCATAAGCAAGACAACTCTTATACGGACAACAATTAATTGGGGATGATTTACAGGCTCAGAGGTTCAGTCCATTATCATCAAGCCAGGAGCATGGCAGCATCTAGGCAGGCATGGTGCAGGCAGAGCTGAATGTTCTACAACTTCATGAGAAGGCTACTAGGGGAAGACTAGTTTGCAGGTAGCTTGGACAGGATATTAAAGCCCAGGCCCACAGTGACAAATCTAAAACAACAAACATATTAAAACCATCACATTCCACTACCTGGGCTCCATAGGCTTGATCAAACACATGAGTCTATGGAGATCATACCTTGCCATAGCATAATAAAAGGCACATTTAGTCCTTCTAAAGTCCCCATAGTCTATAGCAGTGTCAATAATGTTAAAAGTCCAAAGTTCAAAGTCTCTTCTGAGATATGTCTAATCGTTTAACTGTTGTCCCCCAAGTAAGACAGAAAGCAGCTTGGCAAACTTCAAACTCTGCATCTACATGTCTGATTTCAAAGTGTTCTTCAGATATCCAACTTCTTTTTCATCTTTTTGACTGCAGCCAACTTCTTTCTCCTGGGCTAGTTCCACTCCCTGTGAGCAGCTTTCCTCAGAAGATATCCCACAGCTCAGGTATCATGAACATCTTTGTCATCTCCAAGGCAATTTCACCATTACAGCTTCTTGTTCCAATGTATGAAATTCACAAATGATCTTCTGTGCTCCTAAAATGGGCCTATATCACTTTTTCAGTTCTGCTCTTTGTAGCTCTCTAGCCTCTGGTCGACTATGTTGCACTACTGCTCTTGGGGTCATACCATGGTACTGCTATTTCCAATATGCTGTGGTCTTATGCTGCAAGTAGACTTCACAATACATTCTCATAGGCTCTCCTTGTGGTTCCAAGCCTCAGCTTCTTTGCATAACCACTTCAGTACTGGGCTGTCAACTGCAACTGAAGCTTTACCTTCACCAATGGTCTTCCACGGGCTCTCTTAGGGATAAGCCCCAGCTGCTTTTCAGGACCCCTTCATGACTTCAAAACCTGGGTGACTCTTACACATTACCAAGAACAGCTGCACCACAAGCTATAACATTTGTGCTCCCAGAAAACACTTACCAGATTTCACCTTAGTGAAGTTGGGCTCTTCTTCTTCCACTACCTTCTTTGCTCCAGCTAATTGTCATCAAATGTCCCAGTAGTCTCCTTCTCCTCTTGACTATACAGCAAGAAAAAAAATGGCAAAAGCAGTTGAGTTCTGATGCTTTCTGGGCCTGGCACATGACCCCGTGTTATATTATGACATCACCAGCTTTCTGTTTTCCAACTCCTTTGCTGTCTATGCTTGGATGTCCTGGAACTTGCTCTGTAGATGGACTTTGAACTCGGAGATATGTATACTTGTCTCCTAAGCTCTGTGAATAAAGACATAGTCCACCATGCCTGGATTTAAGTTTTTCTCTACTTGGAACTTGCTCTGTATCAGGCTGGCCTTGAACTCAGAGATCTCTTTTCCTTTGCCTCCTGGAATTAAAGGCTTGTATTACATTCTGGACCTAAATTTAGCTGGGTGGGATCTTGACCCAACATCATTACATCCTTAATTCAATTTAATATCCTTAAACATAGGATTCAGCTCCATTTCAATTCATGGTGCCCCTTTAAGACTTGAATGATATATTTTATATTTTTCTTTTCTATGTTTGCTATGCTTCATCAGAAAGCTCTTTATAAGAGTGATCTTTAATAACCATACAACAAAATTTATACCAGGCTGTTTTGAGACTTCCCTTTTCAAAGCAATTAATCAAAATATCTTTACCTTAGCTTCAGGCCAACTCTCCAGACAATGGCAAATATCAGTCGTATTTTTTACCAAAATAGCACAAAAACAATCTCTACATCACATTCTAACATTCTTCTCTACCGAAACCTCTTGATCCAGGTCTGCACACTTCAAATCACTTTTAGCAAGAAGGATTTCTATATTTCTACTAGGATAGCATATTAAGCCCCACTTAAAGGATTCCACTGCTTTCCAAATACAAAGTTCTAAAATCCACATTTTTCAATAGGGTACCAACTTCAGTCTTAGTGTTTTACTGCTGTGAACAGACACCATGACCAAGGCAACTCTTATAAGAACAACATTTAATTGGGGATGGATTACAGGTTCAGAGTTTCACTCCATTATCATCAAGCCAGGGGCATGGCAGCATCCAGACAGGCATGGTGCAGGAGAAGCTGAAAGTTCTACATCTTCAACTGGAGGATTCTAGAAGAAGACTGCCTTCCAGGCAGCTAGAACATGTCCAGAGTGACACAACTACCTCCCAATAGTATCACTCCCTAGGTCAAACATATACCCACCATTACGCAATGCATGTCATTTGGGGTCTGTGTTACATGACTAATGATGATATTTCCTAGTTCAATCCATTTCTTTGTAAAATTCATGATATCCTTTTTTTTCTTTAAAAAAATTATGGATGCTTCAAAAAGTTATGTTTCATTCTCATATATGCTTATCTTCTCTGTATCATTCCAATGTTAGTAGATGCATTGCTGAAGTGACAACACAGTTTCTTAGTGGTTATGTACTAATGACACATTTCTACCAAATTTAAAAAAATACCACATAATCAGTCACAATGATCTATATTTATCCTACTCAGCACCTTGCATTGACACGAGCAAAATTGCTCTCAATATTGATGTCACCGTATTGTATGCACACATAGAAATGAGAATCAGATGGCATAGACAGCATTCCAAGTATACAAAGAAAGTAAAACTACACAGTATGTTAAGTGTCAATTAGCAGCAACAAAATAATAAATTCAGGGTCATTCCAATGCTACTTACGTTGACCCGGCTCTTGTCTCAGTGAACAGTGTCAATGTAATTAGCATGGAGTAAACACTTACATTGTCCAAGATGATGCTATTTTCTAATACAAATCATGAATCAAAAGAATATGCTGTTGAACAACGAGTATCAACTGTGGTTTGTAAAATTAAAATCTTGCTAGAAGGTCAAAATTAATTTTGAAAACATTATGGAGCAGGAGGTTTCTTATAAAGAAAAATGAGGAAGCAAAAACTGCATGAGTCCTGCTTAAAAGGGAAAATCATGTACCTAGGAGCTTCTCCTAGGTACAGAATATTGATCCTGGCTTCAGTTGTTTGTAAAAGTTCTGCCTAAAAGAGTTCCTTCACTTGGGCATCATGGAGGCAAAATGTGGCGTGATGGGCCTTAGAGGCTGAGCAGGTGATAGAAGAAGGCCAAGAACTTCCAGGCATGCTTAAAATCCATGGTTATCAAAGACTGAGTGGGAGGAAATGCTTTCTGATGCTAGATGGGATTTTAATAATGCACTTTGCACTACAATCAATTTCTCCTGAAAACATAGTTGCCCTCAGAGCACACAGCATGTGGAGAATTCAGTGGTCTCCTCTCTACATTACTCCCATCAATTGGCATGTCTTAGTCTTACCAACAGAACAACTGAAAACACAGGATCCAGTTTGAAGTTTGTGTTCTTGTAGGCATGAATGTGTATATGATCAAGTGTGTACAGATACACATATATTTGCAAATTTGTATATACATCCATGTGGATGTCAAAAGTCAGCTTCAGCCTTCATTCTTTGGATACTGCCTAACTTGGTTTTTGACACAAGTTCTCTCATTTGTCTGAAACTTGACATGATGGCTGACCAGTCAGCTTTCAGAAACTTGCCTGTTTCTAGTCAGGTTGCAATGCCTAGTTTTAAAAAACAGTGATTACTATGGAGCAAACTCAGGTCCTCATGCTTGTTGAAAAGTGCTTTCTTTACTGGCCCATCTTCTTAGCCCCAATTTTCAGGGTTTTGAGATTAATTTTCATCCCTCTCCTTCATTTCAATAGAACACAATGTAATAAAGGTGTTAAATACTTTACTTACACTAATCATATGCATAGCATATTCTCTCTACATGGACATTTTATATACAATTAAATATAAAAACACAATTTTTCAATATCTAAAAAATATTAAATTTCCTTTACATGTTTTTTAAACATATTTGTTTCTATTTATCTGTAAGTGTGCATAGTTCTGTGAATGTACACCTTGGTTTATATGTCCTGGGAATCTATAGAAGCCATCAGATCCTGTGGAGTTGGAGTTACAGAAAATTGTCAGTTAGTTGACATGGGTGTTAGGAACTCAATTATGATTAGCAGAATAAATAGCAAGCTTTATTAATCACTAAGCCATCTCTCCAGCTTCAGATAGATAGATAGATGGATAGATTGATAAATATATAGATGATACATACATACATGCATACACACAAAGACATGCACATATGTCCCCATACATATATTCATATTCAATAATACAAATTTTATGTGAATTTTGAAAAACCTATATTTTCAGATAAACATACAGTATTTATAGTTATCTATAAAATGGAAAAAAGAAGAAAAAAGTCACTCTAACCTACTAACATCTGTTTTGTAGTATGTTCAATTCCCTTTGCTGTTTCATTTTATGAGCATCATTCATTGAACTTTATAACCACTCATGGTTTATCTTTATTTCTATAACTTAAGAATTTCTCATTTCCCATTTTATAATAGGCTTATATAGCACAACCTAGTGGTTTTAAGTATTGTTTCTTAAATGAGGTTGCATGACTATGCTTATTGACTCACTAATTCCAACCTATACCACCCTGTGCAAATGGAGGTAGTTACAGTTTCTTGTGCAGAGCAATAATCACTATCATGACAATTCTTTACAAAATGCGTTACAATAAATCAAGTAATAGGTAAATGTCCTAAGACAAGAAAGGTCATGCTTCAGTTGAAGACTTATAAATATATGTTCAAAAGAAAAAATGTATTATCAGACTCAAATCCAGATTCTTTGTCCCTGTGTACTATAGAATGTGGTGACTAGTCATAGTGACTTTAAATGCTTTATTTACATTTCTCTCTGTCTCTGTCACTCTCTGTCTCTGTTTCTCTCTTACACATGTGTATATGTGTGTGTACATTTGTACGTGTGTGCGTGTATTTGTGCATGTGTGTATATGTGTGTGTGCGTGTGTGTGTCTGTATGTGTGTGTGTGTGAGATCAGATGATAGAAGAGGGCATACAATGTCTTTTTGTATCAATCTCCATCTATAATTTTGAGATAGGGTCTCATGGTATACACAGAAATGTATTCAAAATCAAGTCTTCATCCTTGTATGAGTACCTTTATCCTCTGAGATATCCCCGCAGCTTCAGGATCAGTCTAGTTCTTGATATTTCCAACTGAATAACCACATTGCGGGTGATTAAAATAATTTATTTACACTTCGTTCCTATTCTAAAGCATAAATAATAATGATTGCACAGTATTTAGTTGAAAGGGATATTAAAAAAATTCTTCAAATGCTGATATTTAGCTTTATAGTTTTTCACATTTTAATGGTAAAAATAATTTCAGAACAGATGAAATGCCTTTAGTAAAACTCTTTGAAAAATAAAATATGAGTTCTTGGCAGTCAAGCTCCTCTGAGACACTCAAATACTAGTGTGACCCAGCTCCTGTTATCCTGGGATCCTGTTGTCCTAAGATCCTGGGCATGTTACGGTATGTGGAAGTGGTGTCTCCTTTGAGGACTGTGGAGTTGAATGGTCAGTGATCCTAAGATCACTTGGGCAGTCCGCTAGGGACCATGGGAGTGTCCACTGAATCTGTACCCTAGGTGGCCCAGTGCTGGTGCAGACAGGAAGGGGCTTGCGCACCTGGTCAGGCCGGTTCTCTGCTACCTTAGTGCTGTCTTAGGTCCCAGGCCCAAATGGATTGGAGCAGAAGTTGTGTTCCACTCATCAGAACCAAACTCTCCCACTATAGAAAGACCTGGAAAAACCATCAAACCAGAAAAGCAGGACATGGATCTAAAGTCACTTCTCCTGGTGATGAGGGAGGACTTTCAGAAGGAAATACTGGAAATCACAGGACAATAGATAGAAGACTTTAAAGTAGAAACACAAAAATCCCTTAAACAGTTACAGAAAAACGCTACCAAGTGCTACCAAAAGAAGATGGAATTGAACAAAACCATCCAGGATCTAAAAATGGAAGTAGAAACAATAAAGAAAACCCAAAGGGAGACAACTCTGGAGATAGAAACCCTAGGAAAGAAATCAGGAACCATAG
>NC_034594.1:75513376-75518418 GCF_900095145.1 Mus pahari | reverse complement strand
GGGGAAAAATTTCCTGAATAGAACTGTAAAGGCTTGTGCTGTAAAATTGAGAATTGACAAATGGGACCTCATAAAATTGGAAAGCTTCTGTAAGGCAAAAGACACTGTCAATAAAACAAAAAGGCCACCAACAGATTAGGAAAGGATCTTTACTAATCCTAAATCAGATAGGGGACTAATATCCATTATATATAAAAAACTCAAGAAGTCAGACTCCAGAAAACCAAATATCCCCATTAAAAATGGGGCAAAGAACTAAACAAAGAATTCTCAACTAGGGAATATCAAATGGCTGAGAAACACCTCAAAAAATGTTCAACATCCTTAATCATCAGGGAATGCAAATCAAAACAACCTTGAGATTCCCCCTCACACCAGTCAGAATGGCTAAGGTCAAAAATTCAGGTGACAGCAGATGCTGGTGAGGATGTGGAGAAAGAGGAATGCTCCTCTTGTTGGTGGGACTTCAAGCTTGTAAAACCACTCTGGAAATCAGTCTGGCGGTTCCTCAGAAAATTGGACATAGTACTACAGGAGGATCTAGCAAGACCTCTCCTGGACATATATCCAGAAGTTGTTCCAACTGATAATAAGAACACAAGCTCCACTTTGTTCATAGCAGCCTTATTTATAATAGCCAGAAGCTGGAAAGAACCCAGATGTCCCTCAACAGAGGAATGGATACAGAAAATGTTGTACGTTTACACAATGGAATACTACACAGCTATTAAAACAATGAATTTATGAAATTCCTTGGCAAATGGATGGATCCTGAGTGAGGTAACCCAATCCCAAAAGAACTCACATAATATGCGCTCACTGATAAGTGGACATTAGCCCTGAAACTTAGAATACCCAAGATACAATTTGTAAAACACATGAAACTCAAGAAGAACAAAGACCAAAATGTGGACACTTTGCCCCTTCTTAGTATTGTGAATAAAACTCCCTCGGAATGGGTTGCAGAGACAAAGTTTGGAGCTGAGACGAAAGGATGGACCATCCAAAAACTGCTCCACCCTGGGGTCCATTCCATAATCAGCCGCCAAATGCAGACATTATTGCATACACCAGGAAGATTTTGCTGAAGGGACCCTGATATAGCTGTCTCTTGTGAGGCTATGCCAGTGCCTGGCAGACACAGAAGTTGGATGCTAACAGTCTGCTATTGGATATAACGCAGGGCCCCCATTAGAGGAACTAGAGAAAGTACCCAAGGAACTGAAGAGTTCTGCAACCCTATAGGTGGAACAACAATATGAACTAACCAGCACCCCCAGAGCTTGTGTCTCTATCTGCATATGTAGCAGAAGATGGACTAGTCAGTCATCATTGGGAAGAGAGGCCCCTTTGTCTTGTAAACTTTATATGCCCCAGTACAGGGGGACACCAGGGCCAAGAAGGGGGAGTGGGTTTGTAGGGGAGCAGGGGGGGGCAGTGTATAGGGGACTTTGGGGATAGCATTTAAAATGTAAATGAAGTAAATACTGAATTAAAATTGGGAAAAATGTAAAAATAAAAATAAAAATAAAATATGATTTCTATAGTTTAGTTCTTAAATAAAAAAAATAGTGGGTCAACAAGTAAGCTTTTTATAAATTAGATATTTACAGTTCAAGTGTTATCCCCTTTCCTCATTTCTCCTCCCAACCCATCCCCATCCCATTTCCCCTCTCCCTGCTCACTAACCCGCCCACTTCATCTTCCATGTACTGGCATTTCCCTACACTGGGTCATCAAGCGTTCATAGGACCAATGGCCTCTCCTCTCATTGATGTCCCGTAAGACCATCCTCTGCTTCATATGCAACTGGTGCCATGGATCCCTCCATATGTAGTCTTTGATTGGTGGTTTAGTCTCTGTGAGCTCTGGGGCTTATGGTTAGTTCATATTGTTGTTCCTCCTATGGGGCTACAAAGCCCTGCAACTCCTTGGGTCCTTTCTCTACCTCCTCCATTGCTCAGTCTCCCTCGTTGCTTCCTGTGCACAATCTAATAGATGGCTGTGATCATCCACTTCTATATTTGTCAGGCACTGGCAGAGCCTATCAGAAGACAGCTGTACCACTAAAATTAGGGACTAGACAAGGCAGTCCACTCTCTCTGTACTTGTTCAATATAGTACTTAAAGTCCTAGCCAGAACAATTAGACAACAAGTAAGCTCTTGAGTGCAGATTGTCAGTCATGTTTCCTGGAAGTGGCTACTTGGTATAACAAGTGGTATTCTCTTGTCTCAGATATCAGTGATCTCAGAAAGCTGACAATTTATCCAACCTGTGTACACTAGAAGGGCTAAATTCATTTCCCAGTACAAGTTTTAATTTGATGCATTTAACCTTGTGATAATGAAGATACCAAACCATGGAGCCAATTAGTTTCATCCCTGTCTCCTTTTTTTGTTATTAATTTAGTCTAGCTCCAGAATCCTCAAATAGACTCTCGTAGACCTGTCAGTCAAATTCTTCCAGAACATTCTATTCCTTTCTCACAATTCACAGAACATTTGTTTTGTTTTGTTTTGTTTTGTTTTGTTTTGTTTTGTTTTGTCGTTTTTCTAGACAGGGTTTCTCTGTGTAGCCCTGGCTGTCCTGGAACTTACTTTGTAGACTAGGCTGGACTCGAACTCAGAAATCCACCTGCCTCTGCTTCCCAAGTGCTAGGATTAAAGGCGTACACCACCACGCCTGGTTTCACAGCATAATTTTTATGCCTCTGGTGTCATCTATCACACACAGCCTTCTCAAAAGTTTGACAATTACACCTGTGTGTATACTATAACTAATTTGCATGACTCCCACCTCCAACAAATTGAGCTTTACATATGTTTAAAAACATAAACATGTGTATCATATTAATGATAAATATAAATTAATGATAAATATAAATATGATTATTATAGCATGATATACTATGATTACATACTTATTAATTATTATAATGTATAATTATATAAACATTATTATTATAACTATGTGATAAAGTAAACTATACTTACATGCTTTTTTTTCTAAAAGTATACTGAGTAACTACAAAATTACAAGAGTTTTAGGTGGCAGATATTCAGTTGTAATTATCTTACAGATTTAGAATTTGAGATCAGTTACAAACTTAATTTTATAAAAAAAAAGTTTTATTTTTAAATTATTTACTATAACTTTAAAATAGCATACAATGTGTTAGAAAATACTGTTGCATTATTTCAGACCAATTTTGTGCTAGTGATTGCAAACTAAGTAATTAAATATCTTAAGATGAAGCCATCTTGGATTTGGAGAAAAAAAGTTCCTATTAGATCCTTTGCCTTCTTATACATTTGGCCAATTTTCATATACATAATTTACATTCATCCTTTCAGAATCCATTACAGGAACTACAAAGTGGAAGAAAACACAGGAATGAAACTCATGAAAGTGGACTCATAGCTTTTGATCATGCTGCCACAAGCCACTGAAGTTCAAGAGCCACCTCATGATATCTAAGAAAGAAAGTATCTGCTTTAGAGCATTGAGAACTGTGGCCCTGGTACTTTATTTCACACTCCTAGTCTCAAAAACTTAATGAGACAAACTATTTTGCTTTAAAACCAATCAGATTCATATTGATTACTTTTGGTGACCATGGAAAGAATTGAATCCATAGAAAAATGTAGGTGTTCAACATCTCACTTTACACATCTGAGCTGCTTTGGGAGTAATAAAGTGTGGGAATCTCTATATCCTGGTCTTTTAGGTTAAAGAGAAGATCCTTCCCTGCTATGGGCAAAGGACAGCAGAAACCATTCGATTTGTACAGATAACAGGAATAGGGGAAACATCTATATCAATTAAAATACATGCCACAATATGCTGTTTTGAATAAGTATGGCTCCTGAAGATTCATGTGTTTGAATGGTTGTTCCACAAGAAGCAGCAATTTTAGGAGGTATGGACTTCTGGGAAATATGTGTGGCCTTGTTGGACAAAGTGAGTTACTCTGGAAGAGGTATTTTAGATCTAATAGAAATGCCCAAACTAAGTGCAGTGTTGACAGTCTCTTCAGAGTTTGTGGATAAAGATGTAGAATTCTAAGCTCCTTCTTCATCACCATCTAGTCCTGGATGCTGCCATATATCCGACCATGATGATAATGGACTAAAGCTGTGAAACCGAAAGCCAGCCCCAGTCAAATGTTCTCCTGTATATATTGCCTTGGTCATGGTGTCTCTTCAAAGCGATGAACCCC
This sequence comes from Mus pahari, assembly GCF_900095145.1. NCBI lineage: Eukaryota > Metazoa > Chordata > Mammalia > Rodentia > Muridae > Mus > Mus pahari. The sequence goes on along the minus strand of NC_034594.1, from coordinate 75,514,197 downwards.
TAACTAAGACACAGAATTTTCATGTATATATAGCTTCCTCATTTGAATAACAGTTGGAATTAAATCTTCCTAGGCTCAATTATTGCAATTATTGCAATGTTAAATTATTGCACCTATTAAATTCGCTGTCCTTTCAGTTATCTAGGGAAGCAGTTCTCAACCCGTGAGTCACTATTCTCATAGGGGTCACATATCAGATATGTTCCATAGTATATATTTACATTATGATTTAAAATATATAATAATTATAGTTATGAAACAATAAAAACATTTATTTTAAAAAGAATTACAGTTATCAAGCAATAAAAACATTTATTGGTGGAATCACCACAATATGAGAAACTGTATTAAAGAGTCGAAGCATTTGGATTCTTAAGAACCATAGATCTACACATGCTCCACTATGTTTCTAGCTACCCTATTTATAATAGCCAGAAGCTGGAAAGAACCCAGATGTCCCTCAACAGAGGAATGGATACTGAAAATGTGGTACATTTACACACTGGAGTACTACTCGGCTATTCAAAACAATGAATTTATGCAATTCTTAGGCAAATGGATTTATCTGGAGGATAGCATCCTGAGTGAGGTAACCCAATCACAAAAGAACTCACTTGATATGCACTCACTGATAAGTGGATATTAGCCCATAAACCTAGAATATCCAAGATACAATCTCCAAAACACAAGAAAATCAAGAATAAGGAAAACCAACACGTGGATACTTCATTCCTCCCAAAAATAGGGAATAAAATACCCATGAAAGAAGTGGCAGAGACAAAGTTTGGAGCTAAGACGAAAGGATGGGCCATCCAGAGACT
>NC_034594.1:75502029-75513161 GCF_900095145.1 Mus pahari | reverse complement strand
CTCGTGTCTCTAGCTGTATATATAGCAGAAGATGGCCTAGTCGACCATCATTGGGAAGAGAGGCCCCTTGGTCTTGCAAACTTTATATGCCCCATACAGAGGAACGCCAGGGACAAGAAGTGGGAGTGGGTGGGCAGGGGAGCAGGGTGGAGGGAGGGTATAGGGGACATTAGGGATAGCATTTGAAATGTAAATGAAGAAAATATCTAATAAAATTATAAGAAAATAAAGAACAATAGATCTATGGATCTTCTCAATGTGGAAGGATATCTGTACTCAGAATTTCATATGGACATTCAGAGAAATCAGAAAAGATGGCCTAATTGTAAGGCTGGGAAATGTAACCCATAAAGCTCCTAATAATGTGAGGGTTCAGGACTTATTCCCCTGCTCATCACAACTGGAATATATAATTCAACCCCATTAACATATACTCCCTCATCATAACATTCTTCCCTTTTGTACCATCACAGCCACATATGTGATGTTTGTGCCTCTCTTCATATCTCAATCTTCTCACTCATTTTATACAGAATAGTTATATATTTTATGCCTCAGTATTTATCTCTAGTCTCCCCACAAATATTATTTTCCCTAAATTAACATAACTAGGCATCATGAGAGTATAATGAAATATCCCAGATAATTCATGAATAAATAAAGCTCTATTTACCTTATGCTTTTAGAGATCCCAGGTAAACCCATTGCTTGTGTCCTTTGGTGAAGGATTGAATGGCCCTGATATTTTTTAATAGTGTAGAGCACAGTGCTCATAAATATCGAACCCACAATCTTTTGAGGGGTGTTCCTTCAATATACTAAGAATATCTGATAAGATCTTACTGTCTAAGGATACAGAGCATTGCCATACCATTGTCTGAGGGGGCATAGTCTTTAGCATTTCCTCAAGGATCACTACCCATATTCAAACCTAGCAGTAGCCAAAAGTACTCTTTTTTTTTCTACAAGATCAGTGAATTGAAGACTTTACATCATCACACTGATATGACAGTTTGAGCCACATATGCTGGGACTGTGAAATATTTCATCATAACTATCTGTGGTGTGTTGGCATAATTTACATAAAAATTTATACAAAATCATTAGAAGATTTATAGAAATTGTCAAATATTTGAAACCGGGAAGGGTCTGGGGCAATGAGCTGCAACTAGTTTGATGAAGGATCTTGACAACCATGGGAGCAAATTGACAGCAGATACACTGCCTGAAAAGAGGTTAAGGGGGCCCTTGACTTCTTTTAGAGCTAGATAGATGGCATATAATTCTTTATATTGGGGGGAGTGATTGGGTAGCTCTTTGAATCAGAGGATAGGGGGTTCATCCTCAGGGAAGCGGTATATCATTGCAGCAGCTCCCCTCTTTTCTCCCATCAGTAAATATTAAGGGGGCTTCTGCTGTGGGCCCTTTTAAGAATAGTTTGGGGGCAGACATCGAAGCAGAGGGAGGGCAGATGCCCATTTCTCGTCAGGATAATGGTTGTCAATTTGTCCTGGGAATCCTTTTAAACTGATAGCAAACCGGGAGTGACTTTTGATTAGCCACTGAATGTCAGAGAGGGAGAAGAGGATGACAAGAAAGTCAGGTTCTTTCCCTAGGGTTTTTAGGTCTCTAAACCTGCCATTTTAGTCATGGTAGCAAGCACATCTATCTCATTTAAAATTCCCATCGGGGTGTGGAGCCATTCAGCACCCCCTGAGGCCATTTGAAGCAGCTTCCTTCTGTTTTTACTGCTGCTACAAATGCCTGAGCCATGGTTGTAATCTGGTGTGATACGGTTCCTATATCTCTAGTCGCCACACTCCACCATCATGAAGTTCCTTCTGGAGACCCTGGCAAGCTAGTCTGAATTCAGAGGTCATACCTTCCCATACAATGGTTTTAAGGAGGTCTCTGCCTGTGGAGTTAGGAATTTTTCTTTCTATTCTCATTTTAGTTTTTAGAGTAAAAACATATAGGGGTTCTCTGTGCTTTTGATGGAGAGAGACCTGGGAGAAGGCGGGGTCTTGTGACCCTGAGGGTAGAATGAGCCTATCCCAAGCTTTTACACAGAGGCAGACCTGCTCATAGTACCCTGCTGGCTGAGTTGTCCACTGTGCTCCAGTAGAAAAGTCTTCCTGGCCAAAGAGTTCATTAAAGCCCCATGGGGTGTCACCCCTGTCATTCTACTTGTTGACAGCATTCATGTCAAAATAAGGCTTCCCATTCCAAAAACATTGGTCCAGGAAGGGCAGAATGACAAGTATCTCTCCAAACTTGGGGGGTATTTAAGTTGGCAATATGACCCTGTAGGAGAGATTTTGTCCAAGGTGCTTGAATGCCATTTTCCTTTACTGCCTGCCTGAGTTCTTTTAAGTCTGAGGCTTGGAGTGGGTACAAATTAAGGGGTTTATTTCAGCTGGGGTTGATATTAACCAGAAATGCTTGAGCAGTTTGGGTTTTTAGTTTTGTATCGGACTCCTGAGTAGCATGGGTAAACTTTACCACAATGGCTATGCCAAATACCCAGCGGCTGACCTGTACATCTCCTGTGAGCTTGTTCCTGCCTCCAAATCAGCCTTTACCCATGCTAATATTATCCAAGAGGAAAATCAGTCTCAGTAGGAGCTCCGAGCTACCCACTCCTGTCTACAGTACATCCAATATGCAGCTGAGCTCTTTCCCTTAGACAGCCTGGTCTCCAGTTGAGCAAAGGTCTGGAACCCCGGGGACCAAATGGTTGGTGATTTCCAGAGGTGTAGGGGACTCACCTTTCCACAGTATCCCTCTGGTGCAGTTGTGTCTGTTCAAGCCACACGTTGGGTGCCAGATGTGGGCCTGAGTACCAGAGGCTTTCCACGGAGATCTCTGGCCAGGCCTGGTGCGAGGGTTCCAGTAAAGGGAAGAGAGACAAAGTCTCTGTCATGCCTTCCAGGTCACTTGATAACTCCCATCCACTCTGCACTGAGTCTGGTTGGGCTGGGCCAACAGAGGCCAACTATCCAGTAAGGAGTACATCAGAGCCTCAGTCGAGGAAGAGCAGATCTCATCCCAAGTGTTACATCTCTTAGAACAAAAGGTTCACACAACAGAGTAGTTTTCACACACCTTTAATTCCCTGGATAGGATTTATACACACTTTGGGGGATGATTCAGGGTTCTACAGCAGGTACCTCCCATTGTCTTAGACTGAGAGCTTCGGAGAGACCTTATTTGTATGTGGCAAGGTTTGGTGCTTCTCCTACATGAGTGATGGCCATACACCTGTCTTGAGGGGCGTTGTGGCTGTGGAGGTGATAACTTTGACAGGAGGCAGGTGCCCAGGAGACATGATTGAACACCTTCCATCCCATGTTAGGTGGAAATCACTACCCATTGGATCCCCAGGGTTAAAGAACTTTGCTCGACTAGAGACCCGGCTATCTGTGTGCAAACCACTGCCCCACAGAAGGGACTGAGCTCATAATTAGTTTTTACACTTGCTCCTTGAAAGAAAAGTTCTACTTTACTCTTCATCACAGCATCAGTAAGACAAACCAAAAGCCCTGGAACCTATGGCGTATAAGGGTTGAAGATATGGCTCAGTTACACAAGTGCTTGCTTCAGGATAATGAGGACCAAACATCTATTTTTCCATGATTATGTTAAAAAAAATTGTTGGGCACAGCTGTGTGCTTTCATATTCTCTGTGCTAGGGAGGCAAAGTTAGGCAATCAAACCTGCTACACACATGCACATCTATACATAAATAAAACCAAATAGAATCAAATAACTCTTTGTAAGTGCTTCTTCTCTTCATACTATACATCCAGTTTGCAAGTGCTCCTCAAATTTGAATGAAGTTACATCCTTATAAACCCATCACAAATTTAAAAAAAAATGAATTAACATATATAAGTTACTGTCCATCATTGCTAAGCAACTTGTTGTCCTATATAGAATCAGTTGTTTTCCTCATTGCCAAAGTATTATGACAGGGTGTCATTCCACAAATTTCCAGGTCAGGAAGAGATTGAAATTGAATCTAACTGACAAAAGAGATCATAAGTTTAAAGCAACATAGCAAAAAAAGTCTCAACAAATAAATGGCCATTGAAATATGAACACATTACAGCTCTGACCACCTGCACAATAAATGGAATCTGAAGAGTGACTAGTTGAAAATAAGGGCTAAGAAGGAATGGGAGACTTGTGAGGCGATAGGATAAATATGGTCTTTATTTCACAAGAAGCTGTCAAATTATAAAATTAATAAAGAGAAGAAAAGGGCTCTGGAAATGACCTGTGAGGTATTTAAAATACAGCTATTTACTATGATAACATAATGACTATGAAATTTCAATATGTGTTAATTACTTGATGCCATAAATAACTCAATACATATGAGCCATTTAGAAAACTTAAAGATTCAAAATAGGAAGTAAATTAAACGGAATATGGATCACTGGCTCACTGTCATAAAAATTAATGAAATCTATATGTTGAATGATAAGTATAGAAGACCATCTGTAATGCTTCATGATTTTCTAATATATGGAAATTCCTAAATATACTTGAAAGCATGAGATTTGCCACCATCACAGTCTAGAGTATAGACCAGCATTGTCCTCTCCAGGTCTGCTAGAGTAATCTTGTTAGTCACTTCCTCTTTACGTGTTCAGTCTGTTACGACACCTTCAATTAATTTATACTGTTGCGTACAGCCTAGACATTCCTAGTATTCTAGGAAAAAGTTCCCAGCCACTGGCAATGGCTCTTCTGCCAATTCACCAGGTCTATCTCCATCCATCCCTAACAACTCTGTAAAACTCCAGATATACAGGCTTTTTCTCAGTCCCAGAAATGTCCGAACTGCAGAATCAAATCTTAAGCTATGTTCATTTGGACTCAGAAATTATTTTCTGAATTTTTAACAATGTCTCATTTATCATTAAACTCTAAAGTTAAAATTAACTGTTTTAAAAACTTTCGTTTTTAATCATATGTTAATATGTATGTCTGTGTATGAATGTGCAGGTACTCACAGATGTTGGAGAAGAGTTTAGAATCTTTTCCAAATGGAGAAAAAGTTTGTTATAAGTGAATGATGAGGGTACAGGGTCTCCTACCATGACCTTAAAGAGAACTATGCATGGATAACTATTGATCCGTATCTCCAGCACCCAATGATCCCATGGTATCTGGAGTGATGGCAAGCACATTCTACATAGTTCTACAAGACAATACAGCAGCTCTCTTCCCTATTCCTGATTTTGAGGATGCATGAAGTCATCATTGAGAATCCAGAAGCTATAGAGAATTAGGTGCATCGATTCCAATATTTAGCCATATTAATCAGTATATTTTAAATAGCATAGTTACTTCCTTTAATTCCACTCAATATTAAATATATGCAACTACCATGAAGGCTAAAAGTTGTGGCATTTTCTACTGTTTTCCTAAGTCTAGCACAGCCTTGGCCTGCGCCTTTGCTTCATAAAGAAACAAATGGAATGGGACAGAAGGAAGGCCGTAGGAACGTACTTAATAGGAAATCCATAGCATTAACCTAAGTCTCTTTTGAAATTCTAAATTAATTTTAAAAGTATGTATATGTGTGGATGTTTGTGAGTGTAGGTGGGCAAACATATGAGGGTTCTGTTGCTTTGAGTGTGTGTGTGTGTGTGTGTGTGTGTGTGTGTGTTTGTGTCTGCCTGTGAGAAAGAGACAGAGAGAGACAGAGAGAGAATGAGACGTAGAAAGAAGCAGCAACAGAGAGTGACAGAGACAGATCTCTCTCTCTCTCTCTCCCTAAATTCCTAACTAATCAATTTGTCTAGACTGTCTAACAAGAAATCCCCAGCAATCCTCCTGTCTTGCTTCAAGCAGTGGAATTATAAACATATGCCACTGTGCCTGAGTTTTATATGCACCCTAGAGATCTTAGGTACTTATAATTTCATTAGTAGCACTGTAACAGCCAGACCATCTCCCTAGCCTCCCTCAGTTTTGAGTGTATTCACTGTCTTATATTCAGATGACTATGGTATTTCAGTTTAGCTGACATTTATTTTCCTGTTCTATAAGGTGGGAACAGACAACACTTTCCTACATGGTTCTTTTAGTGTATAGATAGGAAAACACATGTGAAAATTCATGGAACATAAAGAAACAGCTTGACTACCACATTGCAAGTAGGAAACAACTGTAGAAGAAATATTCTGAAAATGGTGACTCAAGAATGCCTGTAATATTTTTTCTGATAATTGAATAATGGTGAAGAAATACATTTCTGGTTACTTGGCAAAGGGTAATGAAGTCTACAGATAGCATTCAGGTGTTTCACAGCCAGCTTTCTCCAGGAATGCCATATTCCAGCCAGGGACAGTTTCTATATGGTCTCAGTACATTGCAATCAGTGTCTAAGTGGAGTCTTATCTAATGTAGGAAGTCTGTGCTAGCATGGGCTTAAGATGATAAAAAAGTGGGAATCTGAATATGGCACCCTCCCTAACACTTTGCTAATAATGCCTGAAATTAGGGTGCATGGTATCAGTCATAGACACCAGAGAAATAGTGGTTTCAGTAGGTTCAGTTGCCTAAACAAAACAGGTGCTTGTCTGTACCACTTTCTCTACAATATCTATAATTATCCATACTTATCCATATCTATGTTATTCCCTCTTAGCTTGTATGGAGTGTTAAGTATACCCCAAAACAGAATGGGTTAGTATTGTGTGCCAGATATATTACTGAGATCTATAATATTTTGAATATTATAAATAAGACAGAAGTATCTCTCATAAAGAACTTAAACAAATGTGCTGGTCTGAATGAAGATGGCCCTCCATAGACTCATATGAAGTGGCATGATTGGAGATAAACCCTGGTAATAGCTGTAGCCTAGTTGATGAAACTAAGTCACTGGGGGATGGGCTGGGGGTGAGGTTTCAGAAGCTCAGACTATCTTCTTGCTGCTGCTGCTCCAGATGTAGAAATCTCAGCTCCTTCTCCAGCACCATGTCCATCTGCATGCACCATGACTTCTGCCATGATGAGTATAGACTAAACTTCTGAACTGTAGTTCAGCCCCAGTTCAATGTTGTAAGTGTTGTTGTGATAATCCTGTTTCTTGACAGCAATTGAAACCCTAATTAAGAGAATTAGTAAACCAAAGTATTTGCAAGAATATGCATGTATGTATATGCATTATATATCATATATAATATATTATATATATCATATACACATTATATATTATATTATATATGTATACATATCTATGTAGATATGATATATAGTTTGTATAAGATAAAAATTGTTATATATACATATTTATACAGGACATATTTTGTGTACGAAAAATAAATGGAACTTGTATACATATACATTACATATTATTTACAATTTTCTATGTTGTATATTTGCATAAGATAAACTGTGTTTTCTATATGTATGTAGTTTTATATATAATTTATGTGTATATATGAAATAAATGGAGAATATGTGTATGACTTCAAACATCTCTGTCTCAACACTACAGGTATTCAGATGTCATTACTTAATTCTGGTGTAAGAGTCACCTTATAATAAGTGACTGACACCGTTATAAAAAGGAAACTTAAACATGAACCCTTAAGGAGAATGTCACAAAACTCTGAGGGTGGAGATTGTCAATATACTTAAACCAGGCTGAGTCCTAAAGGATCTCAAGAGGGCCAATTTCAAGGTGAAGTTCTGAAGAAGAGAAAGGTTGATGATTTTCAGGAAGGACAATCATAAAATCTTGTACATATAACAACAAATTTAATAAATATATAACCACATAATATATATTAAAGGGTGATACATAACTTATCTGCAAAGAAATTTACCTTTATCTCTAATTAAATCCTCATGGGAAAGATCTAACCCATTTTAGTGAATGCAAGAATATGATTTGAGAATTCTCCAGAGACAAAGTTTCAGCTGAGATGAAAGGATGGACCATCCAAAAACTGCCCCATCCAGGGGTCCATCCCATAATCAGCCAACAAACACAGACAGTATTGCATATGCCAGCAAGATTTTGCTGAAGGGACCGTGATATAGCTGTCTCTTGTGAGGCTCTGCCATTGCCTCACAAACACAGAAGTGGATGCTCACAGTCAGCTATCAGATGGAGCACAGGACCCCCAATAGAAGAGCTAGAGAAAGTACCCAAGGAGCTGAAGGGGTCTGCAACCCTATAGGTGGAACAACAATATGAACTAACCAGCACCCCTAGAGCTCGTGTCTCTAGCTGCATATGTAGCAGAAGATGGTCTAGTCAGTCAACATTGGGAAGAGAGGCCCCTTGGTTTGCAAATTTTATATGCCCCAACACAGGGGAACACCAGGGCCAAGAAGTGGGACTGGGTGGGTAGGGGAGGTGGGGAGGGTATAGGGAACTTTGAGGATAGCATTTGGAATGTAAATGAAGTAAATACCTAATAAAAATTGAAAAAAAATATGGTTTCTCAACTATGTAAATATAAGGAGGTAATATGAATTGTATAAGGAGATTTACAGATGTAAAGGATCAGAGGTAGCTGCACTATGAGCCAGATTGTCAGGAAGATATTACAGAAGGAGATTAAGAGATTTAGGGAAATTCTTGGGCAAATGGCTGTATCTGGAGGATATCATCCTTAGTGAGGTAACCCAATCACAAAAGAAGTCACTAGATATGCACTCACTGATAAGTGAATATTAGCCCAGAAACTTACAATACCCAAGATACATTTTGCAAAACACAAGAAAACCAAGAAGGAAGACTATCGTATGGATACTTCATTCCTCCTTAGAATAAGGAACAAAATACCCATGAAAGGATATAGGTACAGAGACAAAATTTAGAGCTAAGATGAAAGGATGGACTATCCAGAGACTACCCCATCCAGGGATCCATCCCATCATCAGCCACCAAACCCAGATACTAATGCACATGCCAGCAAGTTTCTGCTGAAGGGACCCTGATATAGTGGCCTCTTGTGAGGCTATGCCAGTGCCTGGCAAACACAGAAGTGGATGCTCACAGTCAGCTATCAGATGGAGCACAGGGCCCCCAATGGAGAAGCTAGAGAAAGTACCCAAGGAGCTGAAGGGGTCTGCAACCCTATAGGTGGAACAACAATATGAACTAACCAGCACCCCCAGAGCTCGTGTCTCTAGCTGCATATGTAGCAGAAGATGGCCTAATCGGCCATCATTGGGAAGAGAGGCCCCTTGTTCTTGTAAACTTTATATGACCCAGCACAAGGCAAGGCCTGGGCCAAGTAGTGGGAGTGGGTGGGTAGGGGAGCAGGGGTATAGGGAACTTTCAGGATAGCATTTGAAATGTAAATAAAGAAAAAAATCTAATAAAAAAAATTGAAAAAACAAAAGAGATTTAGGGAGTCCTGATTGGAGGGCCAGATCCCACCCAACTAAGTTTTGACTTCTTGTTTATTTTCTTGTTTATGATAAAAATCGGGCAGTTTCTCGGTCTTGTAAACTTTATATGACCCAGCAGAGGGGAAGGCCAGGGCCAAGTAGTAGGAGTGGGTGGGTAGGGGAGCAGGGGTGGGGGTGGGGTATAGGGAACTTTTGGGATAGCATTTGAAATGTAAATAAAGAAAATAATAATAAATAAATTTAAAAAACCTCTGTAAACATGCAGATAATGAGAGAGGATCAATTTGACATATCTGTACATTTGTACTGTAGCAGACTCATCAAGCGGACTACAGAATTCTTTCATGATGAGATAATTTTCCTTCAAGTCTTAATACTGTGGAGGTCACATGGTTTGCTGATATTCATGAGGGAGCTGTCACTTTCAGACTTTTAATATCAGTCACTCTTCTATCTATATTTGGCTTATGGATTCAGGAAAGTGTTATAGCAGTTATTAGCTGCTCTCAGAAAATCCTCTTACAAGAGAGATTTATTTCCTGATTAATGATGGAAATGATCCCATATTAATTTCAGTTTTTGATATCAACAATTTTGTGTTAACATCAGTCTTGCTGTGTTCACCTTTCAAATTACTATCATCATTCTAATGATTAAAGGCAATTGTTTGATTTAGACACACTATGTAATTACCAGACAGAGCATTTCTGACATTTCTAAATAAATTTGGGTACATGAGGTCACATCTCCTGGGCCAACAAAAGGTTTTCCTAGAGCAGTATTTTTTGATTATGTGAATCTACGCAAGTTTAAGGCATGAAGAAACAAGGAAATGATATTTCTCATAAGTTCTGCTTACTAAATATTGCCTTCAATAGGTACTTTGGGATTTTAAAATCTTTATTACCTTGAAGTTAGATAAATTATTCGGTCTCTTGTTTGAACTGTCATATATTTCTAAACTTTAGTTTAATAATAAGAATAAATTGCTTTTTCTACTTGTCTAAAAAAAAAAAAAAAAAAAAAAATCGGGCAGTTTTCTGACTTTAAGATCAGCCTGAGACACAAGGAATTTAGATCCATGCCCAGGTTTGGTAGGAAGGGTAATATCAGAACAGAGTTCCACTCTGCTATCTTATTGTCTGTGCTTATACTCGTTGTCTCTTTCTAAGAACCAACATCCTGTTAGAGTCCTAGGATGCTGATTCATGTGATAATCAAAAGAGAACCTGGGCAATGACTTATTGATATGTAAATAAAACCTAGGCTTTTGATTTGCAATAGATAGCTATCCAGAAAGTTTTTAGAATAGCAAGAAAGCCCTGTCTCAATGAGTATACACAGAAAGAGCAGTTTGAATAGGTCGCTAGAACAGAACACAGAGAGGTAGGTTACAATCTGGAAGTCTGTCTCCAGGAGAATGGAGGCCATCATCTTGTAACTCATGGTTTGACTCTGTGCCCTTTATTTGGCCATTCACAGGCATCCCTTGTCTCAGAACCCCTATCCAAGCAGAAACTGATCCTTGGGTAGGATGGGTCCTTATATAATAAGATTAGTGCCCTTATAAGAAGAAACACTGGAATAAAAAATGTGGTTCTCATTCCTTATCTGTCTCCACCAAACTTTGTGATCTCTCTCTCTCTCTCTCTCTCTCTCTCTCTCTCTCTCTCTCTCTCTCTCTCTCTCTCTCACACTCTCACACACACTATGTGTGTGTGTGTGTGTGTGTGTGTGTGTTT
>NC_034594.1:75491841-75501807 GCF_900095145.1 Mus pahari | reverse complement strand
TGTGATCTCTCTCTCTCTCTCTCTCTCTCTCTGTGTGTGTGTGTGTGTGTGTGTGTGTGTGTGTGTGTTTGTATGTTTCAATGTGTATACATTTGTACATGTTCCTCTAAGTATAGACGTGTGAAAATTCACCGTACATATGGAAGTCAGAGCACAACATGAATTCCCAGCCTTACCTTCTAATTTGTTTGTGACAGGTTTCTTTTTTGCTCTCTGTTGCTTATGACATACTGGCTGTTTTGGAACTCTTGGGATTCTCCCTCCCATTTCCTTGTAGGAGTGTGGGGATTATAGACCTGTGTTGTGACATTCAGTTTTACCCAGGTAATTGACATATGAATTCAAGCCCTGATGACTTGGAAAGCACTTTACCCATGGATCCAACTGTTCAGCCTTCCCCTCCTTCTTCCATTTCCCCAATGTGATTTCAAGCTATGGTCTTTTCTTGATTATTATGAACACATATTTCCACCTTCTACTGAGGCATATTTGACATAAACTGTGAATATTTAAAAGCACCAGACTGATATTTTAGTATACACATAAGTACCAAGCTTGAAATCATTTTCATTAAAACACACACACAAACACACACACACACACACACACACACACACACACGCACATGCACACACACACACACACACATATATATCACATATATATATATATATATATATATATATATATATATATATGTTACCTTAATTGTCTTTTCTCTTACATTAGTTTTTCTTACATCCTAGACTAATTGCTTTTTCAGTGCAGATGTTAATCAGCAAAACAGATATATCTTCTTGAAATATCTATAACATAATTTCCTATGTTATAAATAACCTTAAACAATAATTTATTATGACATAAAATTGAAGACTTAAAGACCGTTCTCTTAAAAACCTTCCTACCGTTGAAAAGAGGTAAATATATATGTATGTATATATATATATATATATATATATATATATATATATATATATATATATATATATATATATACATATATATATATATATAATATCTAAAATTGATTACATTTTAAATTTCCATACCACTGGCATTTGTTTCTGACTGAGTATAGTTGCAGTTGCNATATATATATATATAATATCTAAAATTGATTACATTTTAAATTTCCATACCACTGGCATTTGTTTCTGACTGAGTATAGTTGCAGTTGCCAATTAATCTCTACTAAAATTGCCTGGTGGCAGCAGCACATTCTTTACTACCTGCCCCAATGATCTGGGATCCTGAATGAGAGAGACACATACACAGCTTTATAACTTAATATGCCTTAAACAGCTCAATAGTAGGGTCACACCCAAACCTCAATGGGGATAACACCTCACTTCTGATATTTCTCAGTTATTACCTACTAAAGTCTATATTCCATCTTTGTTTCCCTACACCCTGGTGTGTGGAAGAGGGCTGGTGCCACTCTCCCCTGGCTCTCATGTATTAGCTGTCTCTCTGTCTTGCAATTCTCAGACACAGCTGCTACTCCTTTCCTGGCATGGCAGCAATCCTTCCCCTTCTCTGTTCCTTGCCCAGGAATCCTTAAGTCCCACCTCTCTCTGCCCAGCCATTGACCACTATGACTTTATTTATCAATAAAAACCAAATGGGAGTAGCATCCCTCAGCATTTTACATGCATACCTACAGATTCCCATGAAATTTTGTAAACCAAATTAATATGAGTAGCATTAGACAAAATCCATATCATTTACCCTTTTCCATCCATTAAAAAGGCCTTTTCTCTCGGCTATACATTGAACATAGTTATAGCAGTTATGTAAATTATAATGCATGATATACACTAATAATATCCAGTCATCAATTTTGTCATTTTAGGTACATTACTCTAACATCTATCCTAGTTTTAAGAGTTTACAATTATATACCTGATCTATGTTTTGAATTTAGCTTGCATTACCATCTGAAAATCATCTTTTCAAATCTACATCATCTTCCTTCTTGATAAACAATATAAGTTTGATTATGAGACTATAACTAGTCTTCAATGTCATCAGATAACTGAGAACAAATTATATATTGTCTGAATATATAGGAAACAAAATAAAACATAGCTTCCAAAACCTAAACAATTTGGAGAAACAGCTGACCGCCTGGACAGTACCCTATATTTCTAAACTTTGGAGCACCTGTCTTCAGCCTTCTGGCCCAGAACCATATGACAAACCTTAAGTGCAGCAAGAATTACAAATTACTAGCTTAGCCTGTATTAGCAGAGTTAAGCTGTTGACTCTCCTGCATCTTGTGTCCTTTTCTGGACAGAATGTTTTTTGTCTGGAGATGAATTAGGGCAATTCTTGTCTAGTGGCTACCTGCCACAATTGGAACAGCAATATATGGAGGTTTTGATGCTCAATATCTTCCTTTAGTCATGAAGGGGTTACTGTCAGAAGCAGATATCTCTCCTAGTCAAAAACGCTATTAATAATGAAATTACTTTATCTATTACATTCTGTGAATTTCTGATGCTTTTGATGAATATTTGTCTATATATAGTATATCTAAACTATTAAACCTTGACTACTTTTGCTATTTCTACTTGAATATTATTGAAAACAGGTCATTGCAATTAGGTCAGAATTTAATATAACCATGAGTTTATGGTCTGTCCCTTAACTTTCATTAATTTTCCTAAACTGTTTGTAACAGCAGACATTGGAAGGACTGTGTCTAAGCCTTGTATTCTTAAATTAGCTGCATAGGCATAGTGCCTATCTAAGAGTGACAATATTACTTTCAAATATGGTTCCAAAATACAAAGATTTATACCAATGAAACCTTTAAACCTGTATCAATATATAAATTATGCACCAAGGAAAGGAATTATGACTTCAATTTTGCATCAATTATAAAGATTTCTACCAATGTAAGATCATGTCTATACAATGATTTGTTTAAAAATAAAATTTAGTAATCCATACCATGTATGTAATTTCTTATAATATTACTCTATCCTACTTTTCCCTTCAACCCCCTTCCTTTTGCCTAGGAAAGAAAGGATAGAGAAGAGCAAAGAAAGACAGAGCTCTCCAAGTCTAAGCTCTGTATTTAGTTTTCTCCTTGTTCAAAACTATGACCATTTCCAAACTATCATTTAAAATGACAACATATCTATAATTTATAAAATAACCATACCAAACACTTGAGCTCAAGGACTAGACTATTGATGATTTTTCATGGCTTTTCCTACTGAATAGGGGTGAAGAAAGTAGATAGATAGATAGATAGACAGACAGACATATAGATGTAGATATAAATAATATAGATATAGATAATATAGATATAGATGATATAGATATAGATATATAGATTTTATTTTAAGGAGAGTCAAGGGATAAAAATTGGAAACAGCCTTTAATCCCAGCACTTGGGAGGCAGAGGCAGGCGGATTTCCGAGTTCGAGGCCAGCCTGGTCTACAAAGTGAGTTCCAGGACAGCCTGGGCTATACAGAGAAACCCTGTTTTGAAAAAAAAACAAATAAATAAACAAACAAATAAATAAATAAAGTAAAGAAATTGAAAAGATCAATGAGACATAAGAAACCACTTGTTATTCAATCTCTGTACACTTAGAAGGTTCAGTGCTTGACTGAATTTCTGACTGGATATGTCTGAAAGGCTGATTGAACCGAAGTGATAAGGAATCACCAGTTGTTCCTGAAGCTGTTCTGGAAGCAAGTCTCTGGAAAGAGCTTCAGGAGGCAGGAGGTTGAACAGCAGGTTATTTCAGCATTCCTGAGGATGAATCTTGTCAGAACTGCAGATTCTGCAATATATGAATCTTACAACCAAAATTTTAGTACTATTAAGATATTTGTGTTGATTGTGCAAGGTGCAAAGATCAGTAAAGAATAAATGTTTTGCTCCTAATGTACCAGGTGAAAGACAACTGGTTTTGTTTGTTTGTTTGTTTGTTTGCTTGCTTGCTTTTCTGTTTGGTTTTTTTGGTTTTTTGTTTTTTGTTTTGTTTTGTTCTGTTTTGGTATGAGTTGATTTGCTTAATAACCAATTGTAGCAAATCTTTGTCCATTCCATGTGAAGGATGGTGTGATGAACCTTAAGGATTCCATAACTAACAGGATTTATCATCTAATTATAGGTGAAGTTTTGGTTAGAGACATTGGCACGTCTAAGTCAGTTACAAGGCTGTTCCCATGTAGAGGAGTCAATAAATCATGTTGTCTGTACTGTTTGATCTTCTTGAATGTTTCTTTTCTGTCAGTAGCCAAGATCTTCAGGGGGGTCATCCTTATCATATCTGATTCATATCACTTTGGAAGGCACCCAAAGCCTCTTTTCTTTTCATATTAACACAAATATAGAGCCTTTCTCCAAAAACATCGTGTCCTTTGTCTAGCAACCAAGAATCATCAAAGGTATAGATTGATTCAAATTATCAGCTTCCTTTGTCTTTAGGCCTGCTCTAGTTTGACTTTCTCACATAGGATTTTTAATATCATGACCACCAAACTTATAGCAACCCTAATTTTGATAGTTAAAACAATGCAAAACAATTAAAGCAATCTAAACAATTATTATTATCCATTGAGTTAGTGTTCCTTCACTATCCCCTGCCAAAATTTCTACTATCTGTCTAAGATAAGGGTTTTCTTCCTACCCCTGCCCTGACCGACGTGAGTTCAAAGGCATCAATTTCTGTATTCATTTATGCACACTTAAAATTTCCCTTTTAAGGAGATTAACATTTCCATGGTTATCTATATATCACCTTTTTAAAAATAAGAGTTAAGTTAGTATTCTTTATTATTTAGCTTCAATTAAATTCCCTTCTACTTACTGTATAAGCCTATTTTCAGCTACTAATTTGTCATTCAAGGATAAGCCATCCCAGAATTCCTATGGAGCCCATGTTCAAAGACCCTAACTGTTTGCAATGGCACAAACTTTTCAAATTTCCTTGAAAGCAATCTATTATTTCTCCTTTCTAGCCTTAAAAACAATTTAACCAATTTTCATTTATTCTCCCTTCTGTGGAGATTAATATATCATTATTATTTATTGAGATTGGGTTTCTATTTATGTTTATGCCATTGTATCCTGCATTTGAGAGCAAAGATCTGGATTTCCTTATTTCATGTATACTTTAAAACGCTTAAACAATTACTACTCTATCTCCCTTCTAGCCTTAAAACAATACAATTTCCATTTATTCCTCCAGTCTAAGGAGATTAGTATCTGTGGATATATAATTATATCAACTTTTTCTTTGTATAACTTAAAGTAACATCCTTTCCTATGCATTTAACTTCAACTAAATTAACTTCTATACTTCTGTATCAGCCTTTTCTCAGGGTTATCCTTCTATCCTCAGAACAATGCATTTTCCTTTATTCCTATCTTATCAGCCTGCTAGCTTCAGCCTGTCTTATCCCAGCAGGAGCTCTCAGCATCCAACATCCTAGGCTTAAGGGGTTGACTCCTTAGGCTGCTACCTGCATCCCTGGGTCAGCCTGGGTATTCCTTAGCATTAGACCACAAACCCCAGAATCAAGCTAGCATAAACTTCTGTCTTAATTCTGAACCTGTGTGGCTTAGGAAAGAACTATGTGACTCAGCTAGGCTTGGCTGAGAAACCAATTCTCCCTGCCTCCTAATCTTAAAGGGAAGGCATGTGTGTTCCATTCAGGAACCTCTAATAAATTTTTAAGAATGAGTACAAGTCTTACATTTTCGATGCCATCTGTGCAATTGTAAATTAACTTCTACTCAAATTGCCTGGTAGTGGCAGAGCGTTCCTCACTACCTGTCCCAATGTCCTGGGTACCTGAATGAAAGATATTTGAAATGTAAATAAAGAAACTAGCTAAAAGAAAGAAAGAAAGAAAGAAAGAAAGAAAGAAAGAAAGAAAGAAAGAAAGAAAGAAAGAAAGAAAGAAAGAACAAAGACACATGCATGCAACTTTATATTTCTATATTTTAATATGCTTTAAACACCTCATTGCTTGGGCTACTCCCAAACCTCCATATGGCTAAAGCTAGCCTCCGATACTAGAGATTACTGAGTTTATACTTACTTAAACCTATATTTCATCTCTGTTTTCCTAGACCCAGTCAGAGGGATCCATCGGGCTGCTCTTCCCTGGCTCTTACATGTTGGTCACCTGCACTTCTCATGTGAGATTACTACTCCTTTCCTGGCACGGCTGCTCTCTTTCCTCTCCTCTGTCCCTTGCCCAGAAATTTAAAGTCCCACCTCTGTCTTTCTTCCCAGCCATTGGCCACAGGTAACTTTATTTACCAATGAAAACAAATTGGGAGCAGAGTCCCTCACTGCCTCAATGGCAGACACGAGAACCCCCCATGTAATTGTGGGGACCAAATTAACATGACTAGCATTAGACCAAATGGACAAGATCATATTTTATTAATTGCTTTATAATTTCTGATCCTTGCCCTGTATCATGGAGCACTTTGAATATATTTATGATAACATAGCTATAAGATATTATATGTTTGATTACATCTGTGTATGCATGCATGTGTATGCATGTGTCTTTATCTTTATGTATGAGGGCATACATGTTCACATGAATATACATTCATGTGGAAATCAGAATTCAACATCAATTTTTATCCTCAGGACAATTATTTACGGACAGTTATTTACATACTTTGAGACAAAATCCGTCTCCCTGACTGAAAATTACAAATTAGACTAGTCTGGCTCTTCAGAAAGCACTGGGTATCAAGCTGACCACACAAGGATTGCAAGTGTGCCATCATGCCGCCTCTTTATGTGCATTATAATAACTGAGCTCAGGTTCTACTACTTATGAAGGTCAGTGCTTTGATAATTATATCATTCCCCTAGTTTTATCCAAGATACTTTTCTGATCTATACTGGTAAGTTGTGGCTCTATTTTCTTTCATCTTTGGAAAAACAAAAACTCTTTAAAGTGCTTGAGTTCCTTTGTTTACAATTTTGTTCTCAAGGATTGCTATTCCCTGTACTATGTGCTTTGTGGAGATGCCACTAAATAAGATGATTTGCTTTGATTCCCAAACTATCAGCTTTTCTGGGTTTACTTGATATTTAGTTAACTTTAGTAGAATGGTTTAAGATTTCAGAATTATGTACAATTACTTGTGAAAATTGGTTTTCTTGATATATTTCTTTCATGCTAGTAGCAAAATCTTGAAATATATAAGTGTAAGGAGAATCATGTGTGATACATTTTCCCAGCAGGTGTCCTGGGAATTAAAAATGTTTTCAGGATCCTCTGGTGCTGACATGTAATGTTTCCTCATGATCCTTGTTTTATAGATGAAACAGAACTTTCTTATTCTATGGAACTAATTCAGATATCACCTCTCTGGCTAGGTGTCTTAGTCATTATCAAGTTATAATTTCCCCTAGATTTTCTTTCTTAGACGCCTGCCTTTTAATTTCCTCCATCCCTCCTTCCTCCCTCACTTCTTTCTTCTCTCCTTTCCTCCCTCCCTTCCTTCCTGCCCTACCTGATTTTCTATGTATCTTCATGTATTTGTTGTCAAATAAGTAATGGATATTAACTGGTTAGATAACCATGTTGAACAAAAGTTTCTCAAATTATTCACAATGAGTAAAAATAAAAGTGTGTGAGTGTAGGAGGAGATTGATGCTTGATTCTGGCACACAGGATTATTTCAATAAATGAATGTTAGATTATTAACCAGGATAAATTTGCTTTATTTTATTTTATTTTATTTTATGTTATGTTATTTTATTTTTTGTGGTTTTTTCAAAACAGGGTTTCTCTGTATAGCCCTGGCTGACCTGGAACTCACTTTGTAGACCAGGCTGGCCTTGAACTCAGAAATCTGCCTGCCTCTGCCTCACGAGTGCTGGGATTAAAGGCGTGCGCCACCACGCCCGGCCTTTTTTTTTTTTTTTTAATACTAAAATATTAAATTGTAAGGAAAGCTTGTAACTATCAGGCCTTATATTCAAGAGTGTGTTAAAATATGCATCCTCTATAAGGAACCAGACATAGGACATGATGAAAATTATTCAAAGTGATGCAACTGGCACAAAAATCTTTTACTTAAACTCTATGTCTTTAGCCATTTGGCTAGATCATTTCTTCTCTCTCTCTCTCTCTCTCTCTCTCTCTCTCTCTCTCTCTCTCTCTCTCTCTCAGCGAGGAAGATGCGACCACCAGTTCTTCTAACAGCAGTTTATTCAGGAACCATGAACAATCTTCTTCCTCTTCATCTCCCTCTTCATCTCCCCTTCATCTCCCTCTTCATCTCCCCTGAGCCCCAGTATACAAACCCTTTTATACTCTTATCCACTCCAATCGCGGCAGGCCACGTCACTTAACCAGGCGCATGGCCTCAGCCAACCAGAAGAGCAGAAACATATCACCACCAAACTGTTTACCACAAGCTCCATAGCCGTCAGGTGCCATCTTTAAGGTGCAGCTTTGGGTAGCCCCAGGGAGGGGCTGTAGCCTCCTACAATTTCTAAGTTCAAGTAAAGGCAAATAATCAGTAATGCTCACTGGTGTAATGATACAGAAGAACTGATAGCATTAAAATGGTTCAAGATTAGGAAATGCTCAAATAAACTATGAAATATTTATAAGCCTTAATATCACAAAAGTTCAAGTGAGTCTATGAATAGTTTGTTGATTTATGGAGAATGCATTGGATATGATGTTAAAGAACACTTATTTACATAGGAAGACAGCAAGGTTAAAGATTCACAGAAAACCTATTGAAAGGAAAAATACTAAAACAAAGAGTAATTACAAGTTGTTCTATATAGATTTCTCATGCATTACAAATGAGAATGTAATGTTTTATAATAACAAATAGTGTTAGAAGTTAAAAGATTTAAAGAAAGTGCATCAACAAAGTATATAACTTCACAACTCTCTATGACCTGAAAAATCCTTATAAGAACTTCAGAAATGAAGAGTAACTGTACCTCAAGGATGGTAGTTACTGCATTGTCAAGAATAAAGAGCATGAATGAGGGTTAGTAATGTGGCTTAGTGGTTAACAGCAGTTCCTACTCTCAACAGAGGACCTGAGTTCAGTTCCCAGCACCTTTATTAGGTAGCTCACAACTGCCTATCTCCAGATGATCAGATACACATTTCTAGACTAAGCAGGTGCCCAGACATACACACTTAAATTAAATTAAGTTTTCTTTAAAGACCCACTATTGAGTTTACTCAGAACAGCATTCTATTTAACCCATTGTGAACTTTTGCAAACAGGAGGAAACACCAACTAGAAATTTATGCTTCAGATATTCCAAAGAAGAGTATATGTAGAGACAGGTTTTTTGTTTTTTTGGGGGGATTTTTTTTTTTTTTTTGCCACCTGGAAATCAAGAGACTGGCCCACTGAACTCTACATATAATTCCTATCAACACACTTGCTGACCCTTGGACACTGAGAACTTAGAATAGCCCTGTAGTATGTCATGACAACAGAAAAGCTACAGTGTTTCTAGAAAGACACCAGAAAGAACAACAGATTGTATCCTTGAAAAATAAACTCATAAATATTTGTAACTGAAAAACCACATTTATACACACAAACACACACACACACACACACACACACACACACACTTTTAACAAATGGATTTCCACAGAGATCTTGAGAATAGCTATGATCATGGTTCAGTGTGTATGCATATGAAATTCTCCAAATAAAGACATTATTGTTTAAGAAATAGAACCAGAGGCAGGTGGATTTCTGAGTTCGAGGCTAGCCTGGTCTACAAAGTGAGTTCCAAGACAGTCAGGGCTATACAGAGAAACCCTGTCTCAGAAAAGAAGAAGAAGAAGAAGAAGAAGAAGAAGAAGAAGAAGAACAAGAAGAAGAAGAAGAAGAAGAAGAAGAAGAAGAAGAAGAAGAAGAAGAAGAAGAAGAAGAAGAAGAAGAAGAAGAAGAAGAAGAAGAAAAAGAAGAGG
>NC_034594.1:75477814-75491826 GCF_900095145.1 Mus pahari | reverse complement strand
AGGAAGAGGAAGAGGAAGAAGAAGAAGAAGAAGAAGAAGAAGAAGAAGAAGAAGAAGAAGAAGAAGAAGAAGAAGAAGAAGAAGAAGAAGAAGAAAAAGAAATAGAACGAGTAAGCTGGAAAAGGCAGTGTACATGTATAATTCCAGTTCTCAGAAAGCTGAGAGAGAAGAAAACCATGAGTTCAGAGTCACCCCAGGCTACACAGTGAGTTTCAGACTAGCCTGCAGAACAAAATAGGACTCTTACCTCAAAAAAAGGTTGAAAGTTGTGAGTAGAAAGTTACAATAAAATGCAGAGGAAAAAGAACAAAACAAGACACAAACAGATGAAATGTGAAATGACATGCCCACATTCATTAACAGATACCATCCTAATCTGTTTGAAGTTCAGAATACCCTCAATACTGAACACCACTTTGGCAGCATACAAGTGGAAATTTTTATACATTATAAATAAAAATGAATTCTAAAAATAAAATGCAACCACAAAACTACAGATAACCAAGTCAGTCTGAGGCAGTAGAATCTGAGTTGTATGTATCCTACCTTTTAAATTTAACCTATACGATGGAGACTGGTGGTAAAAGCGATATGATATAATCATGACAGTCATTTATTTGTGAAAAATATGGTTGTTTATATGTGTGTGCCTCCATGTATACATGTGCACCATGTACTTGCTTTGCATCCGTGGAGGTAAAAGGAGAGAATCAGATCCCCTCTTATTAGAGTTACAGATGGCTGTGAGCCACCAAGAGGCTACTGGGACCTGAATCTAGGTCCAGTGAAGGAGTAGCCAGTGCTCTTAACCTTCATCTCCACAGTTTCATGACAGTCATTTAGAACACCAGACTAAAATAGAGAATACAGGAACTAATCCACATGCCTAACTTTTTATACCTCAAGTACTTAAGTTCAAATATCCAGGTCCCACTTAAAAAGCCAGATATAGTAATGTCAGCCTGAAATTGGAGAATTGTAGAAGAATACAGGAGGATCCTAGGGACAGTTGGACACCAGTTCAGCTCCAGGTTCAGTGATTAACTAATTTTGTTCGTAGGGAGAAATTGGTGGAATTGGGCATCTGGTTTCTGTGTGAGTGCACAAACACAAATAGTAAACACACACACACACACACACACACACACAATCGGGAGTGTTTGGTAATAGCTTTTCTGGTATGGGACTTAAATTGACTGGCCACTACCATAAGTTATGCAGCACTATTAGCTGCATACATCTTATACGAAGGACGAATTATAAATCAAAAGTTTTGTGGCTGAATTGATGGCCCAGATCCACTGCTGGGAATCTTGTCTAATTATAGAAGATAGCTAGTTCGGGCTTCATATCCCACATTACTAGTAAAATTTGCTAGGGTCACTCTCATAGATTCCAGGGACATTCTCCTGTACTAGGTTTCTACATTGCTCCATATGCCTACCATACACACCACAGAGCAGCAGAGAATGGGCTATATACTGCCATGAACCACTTCTCTTCTCAAGCCTTTCTATGCAGGATAAGAGACCATTCAGGGAGGAAAGCAACTGCCCACCTTATATTTTGCATGTCTCTAACTGAAGTTGGAGTTCACTTCTCAGTTAGGGAAGCAGCAAGCACCTGACATCTGCTTCTTTTCTGCTGCCCTCTCCTGCCAATCATGAAGTGGCAGACCTCATCTATAGTCTACATGAATGCTGGAGAGCTTGACTTATTCTCATGCTTGCACAGAAATCACTTTAATAACTAAGCCACCTCCCCAGCCTATAATTAAACTCAGTTTTAAAATTTATTTATTTATTCACTTTGCATTCTGATCTTGGCCCACTATCCCACCTATCCTTCTATTTCAACCCTTATGAGCCCCTTCCCCTACTACTTCTTCCCATTCTCAGAGAAGGTGAAACCCCCTTGGGTATCACTCCACACTGGGATATCAAGTAGCCACAGATCTAAGCGTATCCTTTCCCACTGAGGCACACTGGGGAAGTCCAGTTAGGGGAAGGGATATCGCTATCACTGATTTCAAGTTATACTACAGAATAATAGTAATAAAAATTCATTTTGCTGTCATAGAAATAGACAGGTTGATCAACGGAATCAAATCAAAGCCCAGAAATATACCCACATACCTATGGGCAATTGATATTTACAAAAAATCCAAGACTATGCAGTGAAAAATAAAGCATCTTCAACAAATGCTGCTTGTCTAACTGGATATCTTCATTTAGAAGAATGCAAACTAAACAAATAATCAGATTTTACTATAGCCAAATATTTAAAAAAGCATTTATCTGCTGAAGATAAAAAAAAATCCAAAGATTCTTTATAGGCTGTAGTATACTTCAAAGTAAACAGTAAAACATAGAGACAATTATGGCAGCTTGTTGAGATACATTTAAAGCCAACAGATAATGTAGCGTTATTTAACATTTTAAGAACCCATTCATAGTCACAGGTATATTCTTCTTCAAAACTGAGATGTAACAAAGAGTGGGCAATGCAACCCTCCTGGGAGGAAAAGGAGTATTATAAGTAGAATTTTATCACTCTCACTTTGGCTATCAGGCTATTGAAATAGTGGACCCCCCCCCAAAAAAAAAAAGAACTGGAATCTCTCTCCCCTGAATCTCATACTGGAAGAAGGAAAACAATGATGTCTGGTTGCAACCAGAGGAGGAGATTGTCTCACAAGAAGATGTTTCACACACTTTATCAGGTCTTGAAGGAGAGACAGGAGATGATATAACAATAGGTCAGTGATGGGCCAGATTACACCTTGTTCAAAACTGCTTAGCTATGTATAGCCTTTGCCTTCTATTGAAATCTAAGTCTCATGCCAGACTCTGATGGCATATTGGGGCATACTGGACACCATTATTTGTCCTCTTCCTAGTGAAGTACTATTAAACAAAATACTTTGCTTCTACTTTTAGTCAGTATTTGTTTGTTTAGTTGGCCTTTTGAAATCAAATGACCTAGATTGTTAATACTGGTTTGGGCCACACTATGATTCTAACAACTCCAATAGACTTATAATTCACATACCATCTATATACTTTTATTAGATATTTGAACAATAGATACTGTTGCTTTACCAGAGCTTGCCTGAGGACATTGCAGAGTTGCATCCTGTCAAGTTTAACAAAACACTGTAAGCTTCCAATGACTTAGACAGGATAACTGAATATCATTCAACCTGTAAAGTGAACAGTAAAACCAATGTAAAATAATTATTGGCAGAAAAAAACTGCACCTAAAGCCACTGAGCCAAAACAAATTAGAATAAGTTGAGAGCACATACAATGGAAAAATGAAAGGATCTTCAACAAAGGATACTGAACTAACTGGATATCTTCTTGGGGAATAATGAAAATAGATCCATACTTATCACCCTGAACAAAACTAAAGGGGATCAAGTACTGCAACATAAAATCACAAATCTCATAGAAGAGAAAATGAGAAACACCTTTCAGTGCTTTGGTACAGGAGACAGTTTCAAGAACAGAACACCAATGGCTCAGGCTCTAAGAGCAACAATCAATAAATTGTTACCTAATGAAACTACAAAGATTCTGTAAGTCAAACACTGTCAATAGCATACATTGGTATCAAACAGAGTGGGAAAGGATCTTCACTAACTGTTTATCTGACAAAGGCCTATATCTGAAATTTAGAAAGAACTCAATTAGTTAGACACCAACACAAAAAACCAATTAAAAAATGGTGTACAGTACTAAATTTAGAATTCTCAACTGAGGAATTTAGCATCACTGAGAAACACTTAAAGAAATGTTCATCCAGAGACTGCCCCATCGGAGGATTCATCCATATAGAGACACCAAACCAAGACATTATTTCAGATTCCAAGAAGTGCTTGCTGACAGGAGCCTGATAGACCTGTCTCCTGAGAGGCTTTGCCAGAGCCTGACAAAGAGGTGGATGCTCACAACAAACCATTGGACAGAGAATGGAGTCTACAATGGAGGAGTTCGAGAAAGAATGGAAGGAACTGAAGTGGTTTGCAACCCCATAGGAAGAACACAGTATCAACCAACTAGACCCACCCCCCAGAGCTCCTAGAGACTAAACCACCAACAAAAGATTACATAGGGAGTGACCCATGGCCCCAGCTGCATATGCAGCAGAGGATAGCCTTGTCTGTCATTATTGGAAGTAGAGGCCCTTGGTCCTGTGAAGGCACAATGCCCCAGTATAGGGGAATGCCAGGGTGGGGAGATGAGAGTGAGTGAGTCAGTGGAGGAGCAACCTCATATAAACACAGAGGAGGGGATGAAAAAATGTTTAAGGTCCTTAGCCATCAGGAAAATGCAAATCAAAATGTCTATAAGGTTCCAGCTTATACTGATGAGAATAGCTAAAATCAAAAATTCAAGATATAGCACATGCTGGTGAGGATGTGGAGCAACGAAAATACTTCTTCATTGCTGGTGAGAGTGCAAACTTGTACACCCAATTGGAAATCAATTTGGCAGTTTCTCACAAAACTAGGAATAGTTCTCTACCTCAAGCCCCAGGTTTACCACTCCTGGGCTTATACCTAAAAGATGCTCTCACATTCCACAAAGACACTTGTTCAAGTATGTACATAGCAGTTTTATTCAAAATAGCCAGAAACTGTAAACGATCTAGATATCCCTCAACAGAAGAATGAATAAAGGAAATATGGTATATCTATAAAATGGAATACCATTAAGCTATTAAAAGCAAAGGCATCATGAATTTTGCAGGCAAATGGTTGTAACTTGTGAATATCTTGCTCAGTGAGGTAACCCTGTACCAAAAGGACATGCATGGTATGTACTTCCTTATAAGTGGATATTAGCCATACCATAAAGATATCATGCTGCACTTCACAGACCAAAACAAGAAGGAAGATTCTACCGAGGAAGCGTGCATCTCCCTTAGAATGGGGATTAAAATAGTCATAAGAGGTAGATGGAGGGTAGGAACTGAGGGGGGGGGGGATTTGGAGGGAAATTAGGGCCTCAGGATGAAGTGTGTAGAAGGACAAGAGAGATGGCTAAATGGCCATGAAAATGAGTGGAAATCTACAATTGTCTCTTTTTTGGGTAAGGAGGTGGGGAGTATATCCAGGATAAGACAGAGACCTGGGAATAGGGAGGCACCCATGAATCAGTGGGGGTTACCTTAGCTATGACTCACTACACTCACTATAGAACCTGAAATGGCCACCTCCTATAGCCAGGCAGGGATCCCAGTGACACAACCCACTTACAAACTCTCAACCCTAAATTTATCATGTCTACAAGAAATGCAGTTATAGAGGATGGATCAGATATCAAGGGAATTGCCAAGCAACAATGAGCCTCACTTGAGACCCATCCCATAGGCAAGTGTCAAACTCTAATACTATCAATGATACTCTGTTATGCTTGCAGACTGTAGGAAGTTTTCCTCTGAGAGGTTTCTTCCAGCAGCTCACTCAGACAGATACAAACTCCACAGCCAATCAGTGGATGGGGCTTGTGGACTCATACAGAAGAAAAGGAGGAAGGACTTGGGGCTCTGAAAGGGATAAGAACTCCATAGGAGGATGAACAGAGACAACTAAACTGGATGCTTAAGGCTCTCTGAACCACCAACCAAAAAAAAATATTCATGGGACATACCTAACCATCTCTGCACATAAGTACCAGATATTGAGATAGATCTTCATGTGGGTTCCAAACTACTGTAATGGGGGCTATCCCAAGAGCTATTATCTGTATGTGTAATATCATCTTATAGGTGGGCTTCCTTATGTGGCCTCCTTAGGACAGGAAGCACCTAGTCTCACAGAGACTTGGTTACTTGGTTGTTTATTTTTTATTATTTATTTATTTATTTATTTATTTATTTATTTTTGGTTCTCCTCCTCTGAACAACCAACTGCTTCTTCCACTTGAGATTCATTCTATTCGATGACTTTAAACATTTGCCAAGATTGAATTGTTTTAATTCTGTGTTTCAACAATGCTGGATAAAAAGGATTTCAAGTACATGTGGCAATTTTAATTTAATAAAATTGTTTTAATTAAATACAATTAGAGAGGGAGCAAGAACAAGCTGCATGATGTAGCCTGTAATCTCCTCCTTGAAGGAACTGAGACAAGACAATTTAAGCTACATTGAGAAGTCCTGGGAATACTAGATGCCCCAGTGTATGGGGAATGCCAGGGCAGGAAAGCAGGAATAGGTGGGTGGGTAGGGGAGCACCATCATAGATGCAGGGGGAGGAAGCATGGGATAGGGAATTTCTGGAGGGGGAAAACAGGAAGGGGGACAGCATTTGAAATGTAAATAAATAAAATATTTGATAAAAAATTAAAAAGATATTAATTCACACAAACATACACACACACACACACACACACACACACACACACACACACACACAAATGAAACTGAAGGGAATATACATTCAGCAATAGAAGGCTCCAGATGTGTAGGTTTGGTACCACTCTGTATTATGAGCACTTAGTTTCTGTTGGTTTGTGCAATTTTCTCCTGTAGGTGTCTCACCTGGCAAAGGGTTTAATACAGTTTGGGAATGAATTTTGCATCTCCAGAATACCACATTATAAAACCATTAGTGATAACCATTTAGATAAATTTGGCTTCATGGTATATAGCATACATGATCATAGGAAATATGAAGCATATCCAAAACACGAAAAAATAAGCTAACTGGTAGAACAGAAGTCTGCACGTTTAGGCTATATCCTACAACATGAATCATGACACACTTCTTTGGGGCTACCTCTGGTACAGAAAGTCAAGGAAAAAATCTGTATTGTCACTTAACAGCTATCAATTTATTATACCTATCCCCTCTACATTATCAGGTCCACTATGATGAACTAAATAATGGATGTGTGACTTTCCACCAGTCCTAAAATGTAATCAATAGGAAAAACATTCCTTTGTTCTGGGGTCTGCTCTAAGACTCCTCCGAGATTGTGGCAGCTGCTCTGAAGTTAGCTCCCTGGAGGGTCTCTTCTGGTCTTGCTACTGCTATCAGTCTCATGCCCCCCACCCTCTGATTCCTACTCTTAGGAAGTATCTCTCTGGCTTTATAGCAAGTCTTCTCCATCCTCATTCAGGCATCAACCGCCATTAAATGCACTGTTTCTATCTAATGCTCTCTTTCCAACCTCAATGCCCAAGTATTAATAAAGTTCTTGAAAAGGATTTGTGTCAGATTTATTTATACACTGACAGTTGGAACCCTTTATTTTCTTTAACAATATTCCTCTTGCAGTGTGTTTGTTCTGGATTCAAACTCGAGTATGAATGCTTACAGAGCAAGCACTTAGCCATCTGAGATACCTCTGAAGATATCCTTTTAATATAGATTGTATATATATGACAGTTATATCAAGCAATGCCCTCCTCTAATCAAACTACAGTATAAATTCAGGATTTTTCCAATACCATTTGACATCTATGGTGAAATTTGTCACTGATAGGGAAGAGGGAGTGTGATACTGACCTCTATACACATTGGGTCTAGGAGACTCATGGATCAAATTCAGGTATTGTTGAACTCCAGGAGTAATCCAAGGTTGAACTTCTGAAGAATGAATATCTGTATGTGAGCATGAGAAATCTGGCTTTTATTTTTGACATACCCATTAAAAGAGCCCTTTGAAACCATTCCAGCTTCCCAATACTCTTCCAGTTGCAATTTAGGTTGAGGTTTTAAGTGGCCAAACACCATAGTGTGTTTTAGCTCACACTGTTTTCTATTCATCAGGCAGCACCACTACTCTGCAATTTGTCTTTGGAAAATGCATGCAATTTTATTTGATAAACTTGAAAGGCAAACTCCATGCTGTTCTTCAAAGGGAAGCAGGCACTTCTACACGAACTGTAAACACAGCTGAAGTTTGTCAAAGATCCTAAAGGTGGGCACATTAGAATTACAGTTATTCGATATATCTATTTTTAAGGTGTCCTATGAAAATGATCTCCTATTACTATTTAATCCAAAAAATTTTAATTTCTCAACTTGGTTCCTCAGATCCACCATGCATGCTTATCCAAGGTAGAGGTACATAATGAAAGACTGAAAGAACAAAAAGGACCCACCCCTGTAGGGTGTGAAGAGTAATTCATAATAAATGATGCTGCATGGTGTCTAAACAACACTTGAACATTGCCAAATGCTGCACAATAAGCCACAGGCACTGAAGTACTGTGAGCACTCACCTCCTCATACCTAATATTGTTACTTTTCCTTGCAAATATATAGTTTTGGGAATATTTCACTATTTAATGATAAACCATGAAGTAGCATTTATTTTCATGCAGTCCCTGGAGCTCTTAAACTCCTTTTCTTTAATACTATTATCTATGAAATGAGATGGCACTTCAAAGTAAGGAAATAACTATTTTAGAAATGAGATACATCTCACTTAATACTAAAATTATGTATATGACAAGAAGTAATATTTTCCTATTATCTTTGAGAGAACATTTCTTCATTGCTTTTACAGTAGGCTACAGATATATTACCGACGCACATGACTTATAAGTAATGCATTGCCGGTAGGTAGCATAAGTACAGGATGATCAAGTTCCCTTTTCCATATCAAGCTCCTCACTATGCAAACTCTAGTTATAGATAATCCTATAAATATGTATTTAGCTTTAAAGAGCTTTACCTCAGGAAGCAAACATTTAGGAATTAAACAAAAAAAATCCATTCTTTCATAATTCAATACATGTATACAGTACATTTTGATGACCAAGTTCCCAAACACTCTTTAGTCTCCCTTCCACTCCATTAGCGACACTTGTGTGTCTTAAAACTGTGATCCAGAACCTCTAGAAACAGAGAACATAGAACAGAAAATGAATGCTCAGCGGAGTTCTTTTCTGCTCTATCTCTCAGGTTATGAAACGACAAAATCTATAAGTTCAACAGCTGCATAGACAGTAACTCTCCAAGTTCACTCAAGAAAGGGTGTGACTCAACCACGAATTTCACACTTGGGAGAATAATTGCTTTTTATGATACTGGGAACACATGAAGCCTGTGAAAATTAGGTAACTGGATGAATGGCAGCAGGAAAATCTTTGATAGGCAGTAAATTAATACATATTTCAAACCAGAAAGAATGAACAGTTTACTGAGAACATGGCAACAGGCAGGAGTCTGGGTTTACTACCCAGAGCTTCCAATAATTATAGGAGAGGGGATACCCGGTTCAGAAGTAGGTAAGGGTGTCTTTTGTAGTAAATTTCCTGCCAGGAACCTCCAGGTCTGGCCAGGGTAGCAGTGGAGTCACAAAGGAGGACTCTGGTGATGAATTTAAAGTCTGAGCGTTTGGGGGCTTTCTAGCTCTGTAATCATACTGAAATGCTGATGATAGATTCTAAGAAGTACTAAAAACTTTCTTGGTGTTTCTGAGAGTACAAGATTGCTGGTTTAGGATATTAACACCTGTAGCCTAACAGCAGAGGATTAAGTAATGCAGCCTTTGTTCTATCTCAGCAGGAACTGCTGGGCTCTAACTTTCAGCCTGCTAGTCAGATGTCACAGGAAGAGAAGACAGTTAGAGAAGTGATTATAGAGTTTATTAACAAGTTGTAAAAAGTTTCCTATGAAAGCTATTTAAGGGGAAACACGAAAGATCCTAAGTGGAGAAAAGGTAAAATTCTCTAAGTAGGGAAAGGGAAAAGATTTTACTCTATGTGGGGAAAGGGAAAAAAGTCTCCTTTATCGATCCTGCTCCCTCTCATCTCTCTGTCCTCAATACTTATACATCTTTCAGAATACATAACATGTTAAAAAGTTCATCACAAGTTCACACAAAAAAAATCAAATCATATAACACTATTAAAAATGGGGTACAGGGCTAAACAACGAATTCTCAATTGAGGAGTACTGAATGGCTGAAAAGTACCTGAAAAAATGTTCAACATCCTTAATCATCAGGACAATGCAAATCAAAACAACCCTGAGATTCCACCTCACACCAGTCAAAATGGTTAAGATAAAAAAAATTCAGGTGACAGCAGATGCAGGCAAGGATGTGGAGAAAGAGGAACACTCCTCCAACCCTGCTGGGATTGCAAGGTGGTACTCTGGAAATCAGTTTGGCGGTTCCTCAGAAAATTGAACATAGTACTACCAGAAGATCCAGCAATACCTCTCCTGGGCATATACCCAGAGATGTTCCAACTTGTAATAAGGACACATGTTCCACTATGTTTATAGCAGCCTTATTATTTTTCTTTTTTTAATTAGATATTTTCTTTATTTACATTTCAAATGCTATCCCGAAAGTTCCCTATACCCTAACCCCACACCCTGCCCACCTATCCACCCACTGCCACTTCTTGGCCCTGGCATTCCCCTGTACTGGGTCATATAAAGTTTGAAAGACCTAGGGGCCTCTCTTCCCAATTATGGCTGACTAGGCCTTCTTCTGCTACATATGCAGCTAGAGACACAAGCTCTAGGGGTGCTGGTTATTTCATATTGTTGTTCCACCTATAGGGTTGCATCCCCCTTCAGCTCCTTGGGTACTTTCTCTAGCTCCTCCATTGGGGGCCCTGTGTTCCATCTTATAGATGACTGTGAGCATTCACTTCTGTATTTGCTGGACACTGGCATAGTCTCACAAGAGACAGCTATATCAGGGTCCGTTCGGAAAAATCTTGCTGGCATATGAAATAGTGTCTGGGTTTGGTGGCTGATGATGGGATGGATCCCTGGGTGGGGTAGTCTCTGGATAGTCCATCCTTTCGTCTTAGCACCAAACTTTGTCTCTGTAACTCCTTTCATCGGTATTTTGTTCCCTAATCTAAGCAGGAATAAAGTATCTACACATTGGTTTTCCTTCTTGGTTTTCTTGTGTTTTGCAAATTGTATCTTGTGTATTCTAAGTTTCTGGGCTAATATCCACTTTTCAGTGAGTGGATATCTAGTGACTTCTTTAGTGATTGGGTTACCTCACTAAGGATGATATCCTCCAGATATATCCATTTGCCCCAAGCTTTCATAAATCCATTGTTTTTAATAGCTGAGTAGTTCTCCATTGTGTAAATGTACAACATTTTTTGTATCCATTCCTCTATTGAGGGACATCTGGGTACTTTCCAATTTCTGGCTATTATAAATAAGGCTGCTATGAACATAGTGGAACATGTGTCCTTATTACAAGTTGGAACATCTTCTGGGTATATGACCAGGAGAGGTATTGCTGGATCTTTCAGTAGTACTATGTCCAATTTTCTGAGGAACCAAGCAGCCTTATTTATAATAGCCAGAAGCTGAAAGAACCCAGATGTCCCTCAACAAAGGAATGGATACAGAAAATGTGGTATATTTACACAATGGAGTACTACTCAGCTATTAAAAACAATGAATTTATGAAATTCTTACACAAGTAGATGGATATGGAGGATATCACCCTGAGTGAAGTAATCCTATCACAAAATAACACACATGATATGCACTCACTGATGTGGATATTAGCCCAGAAACTTAGAATATTCAAGATACAATTTGCAAAACTCATGAAACTCAAGAAGGAAGACCAAAGTGTGGATACTTCGTTCCTTCTTAGAAGGTGGAACAAAATACCTATGGAAGGAATTACATAAATTGAAATAGAAGTTTACAAAAGTGAATGTTTATATGTATATCCATTAAGAGTAATTATCTAGCTAAACATCCATCACCTGTCTCAGCTCCACAGGTTCAATGAAGGTGTAAAACCATAACTAAGTTATTAGTGAAGTTTTGTATAGATAAACCCAGTCAATACTTTATCTTCTGTCCTAACACCTATAATAAATCATTAGTTTTCTTTTAATGACTTTTGGTTAGTTGTTTTACAACCTCTTGGAATGTGATCTGGGTAGGAGAAAGTCTGGTTACCATCTAAGAACAATTAACTGGTGATACTTGGGAGACTGGCAGAGTTCTCACTGCAGCATTGATTATCAGAAAAGGTCCTAATAGCAGTCCCATTAATAGAAGAGCTTAATAATCACAGATATAATATTAGGAATTTTTATAAGATCATCATTAAGACTTAAGTCATCTATTTGTCTATATAACATCACTACAAGATAGTACATCTTCGTGGATCTGCAGAGATCTGCTCCAAAGGGGTGGGCTCTTGCTTAGTGATATATATGCTTAATAATAACAGGAAAAGCATATTAACAGCAGGAAACTTTCCTGAAATGAGTCCCTCACAGCTTTGCTTAATGAGGGCTCACCTGTTGCAGATTATATAATAATCCGAGGCAGGCCACTTCAGGATGATCACCTGCTAATTATTAGAGTGTCCCATTATGGCTCCTGACACTTTCCTGAATGTAATTTATTCTACATAAGGAGGTTGTTTCAGAGATGTTAGGATGATGTCTTTCACACATAGTTTCAAATGTGCAATTAGGAACCATGTAAATATGTGTTTTGTAAATAATTGCCATGTAAATCATAGCTATTCAATGAAGGGAAGTGTTGGTAAATGCCTTTGTTCAGGCATTTTGCTGACACTATTTACAGTCCAAATGAATTAAGTTAATGACTTAAAGAAAACAGTCTCTACTACTTTAACTCACTCCTCTGTGCCTATATACCTATCACTTCACCATGTGTTCTTGGCATCCACCTATACATCAACTTAGCAAATGCTAACAGAATATGCTTGTATCACTAAATAGGGAACTCTCTATACTTCCTAAACTTCCATTTATTTTTGGATTAAATTTTTGTATATAAAACAGCCATTTGAAAATATTAAGTGGAGTTCCAAGTAATTCAAATTTCAGTAAATATATAATGAGTTAATGAATTAAAAAGACAAAATTTTTGATTTCAGAAATCAAGCTTTGAATTTTTTGTGTGTGAGTATTCATATGTAACTTTGTGTATAGATAAAAAGGTTAACATTTTCTGTCTTCCACAACTTATTACAAAATTAATTTTTCAATGATCCAGAAAGCTACTGATTTAACCAAGATGGTTGTACAAGGCAATGTAGGGATAGGCTTGTCTCTGACATCTCAGCACTCAGAATATAGGCATGTGGCCCATGGATATTTCACATGGAATTTTTCTTGCTGAAGTCAGGTACTCACACATTCAGAGCAAGGACTTTACTCAGTGTGCCAACTCTCTAGATCCTACCATGCTTTAAACCAAAATTCTGTGGTTCTTAAATATACCAAACCCAATTATATGTTTACAATTATGTGTGTGTGTGTGTGTGTGTGTGTGTGTATATATATATATATATATATATATATATATATATATATATATATACAGAGAGAGAGAGAGCAAATAGTGTCAGCAAGAGAAATGAGAGAGAGAGAGAGAGAGAGAGAGAGAGAGACAGAGAGGTTCTCTTTCTTGTATTGATTTTAGCCTGTGACACTGGATGCAGAGCTATTGTGCTCATCAATTTTATATCCTCTTTATAAACCAAATTCTGATTCTGCTGCTTTGCACCAATATATCTCCTCTTCGACAAGAGTCACTAGAAATGATAGATTTTTTTTCTTTGATTTTTTTTTTTTTAGCTTAGAACCTGCTATAATTTTGGATATTTCTGTGGAGTAATACCTAACAATAACACAAGTATCCAATTTGACATATATTCCAATATATATTGGCATTATCCACTATAACTTTTCCAAGATTAGACATATGTGTGACACTAAAATTTGTGCAAAGAAATTGACCATAATGCAAAAAAACATATAATTCATCACTTGGAAGATAGACAGGACCTACTTTAGTCCTAGTGATCAGGTTAGTATAGTGATGGATCAGTCTGATTCAATCTTAAGGATGGGGTCAATTTTGTTAATAAGGTCAGAATAAATTGATTTTTGTTTACTGCAAAATTTCAGTTACCCATGCTTTAACTTTTTAACTTGTTTCTGGAATTTGACCCGCCCATGACCCAATGAACTTAGACTTTCACCTTTAATGTACCCAAAAAGAAGATATT
>NC_034594.1:75454045-75477062 GCF_900095145.1 Mus pahari | reverse complement strand
GTTCATCTTTCTTGATTTTCTTCTGTTTTCCATAATGTGTCTTGGATATTCCAAGTTTCTGGGCTAATATCCGCTTATCAGTGAGTACATATCTAAAAAAAAAAAAAATTTGAAATGTTCAGTCAATATCCTATATTACCATGATTCCTCTAGAAATCCCCAAACCCTTAAGCTGCATCCTTACCCCCACCCAAGTCTTACAGAGTTCCTCGGCTATATTTATCTCACTCTCTCCTGTGCTTGGTGCTAATTTTGAAACCCTGCTTTAGGGAGATAGATATGCCTGACAGAATATAAAGTTTGCTTACTTTGACTAATGAAAATCTGGTAATAGTCTTTTCTCTTATTCAGGGGGATCAACACTAGGCTAAAGACAGTCACTCAATTAACTAAGGGATAACAATGGAATCCTTTGATAGAGTACTTATCTATCATGTACAAACAATTCATCTTTAATCTTTAGCACCATAAAATAAAATCAAATTTGAAAGATGACAGATATGTATCCATGAAAACAAGTCTGAGCTTAATTGTATGTAACAAAATCTGTGTGAGGGAAAAACTGATAGCATTCTATTTCAAATTGCTAGCACATATGCTGTCTATATTTGTAGCCAAAAAAGAAGTGGCCCATAGAAAGAATCTGATTGGCATTAGTAATCATTCATTTGTTTTAAATAGGGATGATCTGACCAGTCATCCACATGCAACTGCCTACAAATCAAAGGCTATGACCAGTGGCACTCACTGTCTTCCACTATCACTATGCTACATTAAGGTACTATTATGCTGGTTTAGTATGTTTTCATATAATACACATGGAGGCAGTATTGAGGTCAAATTTATGACATAAACATAGAAAAGGACTTAAACCAAACTTATTGATTTTATATGTATAGTACAAGTATTAATCCAATAACTTCACAAAGTTAAGTTTCCTCTATGTGGGACAATGGGCTACCTGCAGACAGCCTGGTTTCCAGTCGAGGCTTCATCTTGAACCCAGGGACCCGGTAGTGATAATTCACTTGCATGGGATAGAAGGAGTTTACTATATCTCCTGGCCCCTGACCCTTGAAGGAGTTATCGCCCCCACAACCCCCACTGGAGAGGCGTGGCTATTAGCCACTTGGAACAGCACCAAGCCCTCCCACATGCAAATAATGTTTTCCCTAAACTCTCAGTTCAAGCCAATGAGAGGGGCTTGCTGTCAGACCCTAAATCACCACCAGAACTGTATATAGAGAGGGTCATGCAGGGAATTAGAGGTATGCGAGAACCGTTCCTTTGTCTGAACCATTTGTTCCAAGAGCTGTAACACTTAAGAAGAGATCTCTCCTGAAGAGCAGCCTGGGGCCCACAGCATTCCTCACTGGATTGAAGGCTTTTCGCTGACTCAGCCTAATCTGGTTCAGTTCGGTGAAGCTCAGAGGCTTTGTCTCCCTGCCTGCACTCACTCCCCACCCCCAACACCCACACCACCCCCAGCTGGGGACTTCCCACCAGGCCTGGGTAGAGATCTCCTTGGAAAACCTCTGGCACCCAGGCCCACACTCTAGATATTTTCATGGTCAATACTTACTACAATATGTCAACCTCTGCTTTTTATTGTTCCAGGGAAATAACAAAGATTCCCTATCATGCCTACCCTAGAAGAAGGAAGACTATTGATTTGTTCCCTATTATCTAAACTGTAAGAAAAGAAAACATCTAAAAATCTAAATATCTAAATAGTTTTAAAATCTGTAATGTCACTTTATTTTTCTTTTGATTAGTTTTTTTCCCTTTCTTACTAGTACCTAAATAGTATCTGATTTATTTGATTATTTTAATATAAACCTTTAAATATATCAAATTGTTACCCAGGAATGAGAAGGTTCTGGAATTGCTCAGTCACTTGAACAGATTAAAGAAATTGTACTTAGAGATCTGAAAGATCAATGAGTTCAATGGTTGAGATAATATTGAAAATAAAAGAAAAACATCAATGCTTAGGACTAACCATGGTTTAATAGCTATTACCTTGTAACATCTTTTATTGAGGCCACATCTTCTATAAACGTTTAAATTGTTTTGTTTGATGGAGGGAGGTGTTTACCATAAAGGTGTCTCACTTAGCTAAGGGGAAATCAGGAATGTTAAAAACATAATAGGTTCTTTAATCTTCAAGGAAAACTGAGTATATTGTGTGACCTCATAGAAGAAGAATGGACCAGAAGAACAGGGCTATGGTTTAGATTCTTTTCACTGGCTCCTCTGTGATTGTTCATATGCACAATTGCCTCTTTGATCAATGAGAGAATTGATTATTCGATAATTGTAATTATGATATAATTGAGACAATATTTGCTATTTATTAATGCCTGTCACTTTGCATTCATTATCACAGAAATTTTAATGATAAATGTAAGCAATATATTACAAGTTTCTAAGAAATTAAGTTACTTGTATAGAATTAGCAATAGTAACAATCTCCAATTCTCAAGTCACAAAAGTATATGTTTAGATATTACCTCTGAGTGAAGCAACCTCACAATTCTTAGAAAACTCTGGAAATTTAAAGGATTCACAAGATACTTTTCTAGGGCTTTGAAAATAGTGAAGACTTGTCGGAGGAAAGGACTCTTCAACCTGCTGAGATCCATGCTCCCTGCAATCAGAATAGAGGCACACACACACACACACACACACACACACACACACACACACACACACATCTCTGAGCTAATGGTCCATGTGAAATGCATCCTAGTTGATGGGATGGACTAAATGTTAATGACACTGACAATCTGAATAAATCTCCTATCATCAGTTGTTCGTGTAATTAACTTTAGAGTACATAGCTTAGCAATAGACTCCTGCATCCCTTGCTGTAGATAACAACTCTGGCACATACCTTGTAATAATAAACATTTTCTCAAATTTTCAGGAGACATTTTATTCTATTTTTGATCATCAATCCTTCACAAAGACAAATAGATATTTTGATGAATAAACTGTAATCATCTGAGAGCTAAAAATCTCTCTCCTCAGGGCACACCATGGCCAACATTTTCTGAACTTACATCATGTAAAGAACCATGAAGTTAGAGCACATGTGGTGCATGTCACTATTTTACTTCCTTCCTGTCTCAGACAATTCTGTTTGTGTGTGTGTTTGTTGTTGGTACTTTGTTGTTATTGTTATTGCTGTTGTTTTATCCTACCCATATCTCTTAACTCTGTTTTTAGGAATCTTGGCTTAACATCCTCTCCCACATTTTTTCACATTCAACATCCTATATACAATTTATTATATTTGTTACTTTCCTGGTGGCTATGAACAACTACGCAGCAAAAGCAACTCAAAGAAGAAGGGTTTATTTTGGATAAATGTCCCTGGATGCAGAGTAGCTGGAAAGACTTTTAGCAGGTCAAGGATCAGAAAGAGAGAAAGAGACAGAGACAGATACAGAGACAGAGAGAGACACAGAGAGATTCTCAGATCCGGTTCTCCTTGTTCATGGCATATTGCCACCAGCAATTAGAGTAGGTCTTCTCACTTTAATTAATATAATCTAGATGTTTCTTCAAAGAAATAGACTGAGGTTTTCCATAGCAGTTCGAAATCCACTTGGTTGACTAGTACATCATCTTGCAGGAATAGATATGTAAACTGAATTAGAGGTTTTGGATAGCCTGTATGAAAGACATATTCCAGGTATTTTATGTACAAGTTGAAATCCTAGATTGCACAGATTTTGGAGTTATTTTAACTTCTCTAAAGTTTGCTTCTTACTTGCTGTCCTGGACAAGTATTTGTGGTACATCTCCTCACATGTGGGTTTCCTCCTCTCTGAATATCCTTTCTCCTTCTTTTCCTCTACTTGTGATCCCCCATACACCCAGGTAAATGAAAACTCTCCAACTTTGGTCTACTGTCCACACACAAGTTTTAGCCTTTTATTGATGACAAATTAATGTGGGAAGCAATGTTACATAGCATCACTCAGTATATGTAAGTATCTCTTCTTGTTTGCAGAAACATAGTAGCAGCAGACTGACCTGAACATAGATATAGCTAAGTGAGCAAGGTGGAACAGTTCAGCTCAACATAAAGTAGGAATTTCTGATACCTGTTTTTGATTCCTTATATAGACTCTTTTTCTGGTACAAAAGTTTCAGTAATCCTAAAATATAATGCAGTTTAAAGTAATTAGGTAATCTCACAGACAGGCACATAGGGAATAATAATAATAACTTAAACCATAATGCTCATTTTTCGGCCTTGTGCTGTTAATTGCCATTATTTATCCATCGTTAGCCTGCTAAGTAGCTTTTAGAAAGACTGCTCTTTGTGTGTCTGTATGTGTATACATGTGTGCATGTAAACATATGTACACACATGTTTGTGTGGGTATACATTTGTGTGCCCAAAGGCCATAGCATGATCTTGGATGTTAGTTCTTGGAAGCTATCACCATATTTTTTTTTAGACAGGGCATCTTAATAACCTGGAGCTTGTGGATTTTTCCAGGTTAGTTGCTTAGCCCTAGAGATCTTTCTATATCTGACAACTAGAGATGGGTTTCAGTGGACACCACCATACCTGGATTAAACAAAGTAAAGGAACAAAAGAACCACATAGGTTCTGATATTCAAATTCGGGTTCTTGAGCTCATATGACAACTATTCTAATGGCTTATCATCTTCCAAGAACAATACACTTGATTTTTAATTCATTTGTTCATTAGAAAATAAGAGTTTAGGTAGAGAGAAGGGCAAAAAGGGGGCATACATTTTGTGGACTCATAGAAGAGCTGCACTGATGATGAATAACTGGGTCAACCTATCTGTGGTCTTCAGCTTCCTCTGTGATGACACACAACGAACATCATATTTTTCCATCCCCAGTGAATGCTTAGAAGTTCTTGATTTGTGTCTACTTAGGCTTTCCAGGATAAGACTTAGTACTATTTACACTCTCTCCTTCCTTTTTCAAGGTATGGATGGTTTTACTTCTTAGCCAGAAGCTCATCAGTACTTCATAATAACTACTAAACTTTCATGAGCTCTAAACCAGGCTTTTTTCATCCTGACAAAATAACTATATATCATTTCCAGGATCTCCTAGTCATATGACATGTGCTTATTCCTTTACATATTATACTGTGAGCTGTGTGTGTGCTGGCATTTTTTTGTTTTCTTTTTCTTATTTTTAACTTGAGACATAGTTATGGCTCCCCAGAACTTCTATCATGATCATAATAAGAGGCATAAAATAATATGTAAATATTAAATTTCCTAATATTACAAGAACAGGGTTATATGAGTTAACAGAATGACATATGACAAGTTTTGTTTCCATTTAGGCAGGGTATGGTTCATAGCTGTACCTTCATTTGTATTTCACCAGGACAAGTGTCCAGCACCAATCCTAAAGAAAAATAAATCTCTATCAGATTTTGTCCAAGAAAAAATGAAACAGAAATTAAAATGCAGTGCAAGAGTTGTCATTAGAGGGAACTGTATGCAGAGAGAGGGGAGAATTGACACAGAGCCATTTCAGTTGTTCAGGTTGAGAGACAACATACAACAGCCATGGGATGGTGTCTTT
This sequence comes from Mus pahari, assembly GCF_900095145.1. Lineage (NCBI taxonomy): Eukaryota > Metazoa > Chordata > Mammalia > Rodentia > Muridae > Mus > Mus pahari. The sequence continues at coordinate 75,471,466 of NC_034594.1, read as the reverse complement.
CACAACTATGGCAGGTTTTCCAAATTTAATTAATCCAGACTACAAACTCCCCCATAGATATGTCCGAAGCTTGTCTCTTCTCAAAACTGCCAATCAATAATAATAATAATAATAGTAATAGTAATAATAAATACGAACTTAAATTTAAAGATTAGATGAGGAAGCGGTGAGGTAGAGAAAAGAGGTGAGCAGGGCAAAGGTTGAGTATTGGAAGTACAAGATGTCATTGGTTTTGCTAAGAAAATGAATAAGGAAGGTGTTTGATTTAAGTGAATGGAGAAGAAAAATATTTGGAGAGAGGTGTTGAGTGGAATAATCTTTCTGGCAGGAACTTTATTCATTCTGGAAGAGAAAGAGTGGGCAAGTTCGAGGCTAGCTCCCCTAAATTCTTTGTCTCTTATCCAAAATACTGAGAATAAAGACTCACACAGATTTATGAAAGAAGCAAGATAACTATTTAAATAAAGAGATAATGTAGATTCAAAAGGGACATGTGAAAAATCTAACAGTGAAGGACATGGGTAAAAATATTCAAGCGTTCCAATTATTGTTTGGGGCTTTCATTTACAGGATCTGAGACTTGTAAGAGTTTGTTGTTTAGTAAGGAGGGTATCATGGTTAGTTCTCTGTTTATATTGATAGATTTGACTATATGAAAATTTCTTTGATGCATGTCTCTTCTCATAATGCATCTGATTTTAATCATATCCATGCCCAATTTTGCTTGAACATAAAACAATAAATAGAGGATTATCACTAAAGACTGCTAAGAAACACAGATTTATATTACCATGTATATACCCAAAATGAGTTCAGGACAGGTCAGTCTTTCTTTTCTCCATGATGTGATACATTGGAAACATACTTATATAAAAACTTTCTACTTTTAAATAGTACTAGGGGTAGGTAAATATATACAGTGTTTCTAATATGACACATGAGCAAAAAGAGTGTAAATTTCCTCCATGAAGTGGCTGATTAGATCCCTCACACACTGATGCTTAGTTAACTAGTTAAAAAACTGAGTATGAGCATTTAGTCTGTATGTATTTATGTGTATCATGTGTGTGGGTAGTGCATTTGGAAGCCAGAAAGAAAAAAATAAAGTTACAAATGGTTGTGAGCCACTCTGAGAATGCTGGGAATCAAACTCAGGTACTCTACAAGAACAATAAGTGCTCTTAGCTAACAATGTATATCTCTAATTCGTTATCTAGCTTTTTATATAACCCAGAACTGCCAACCTAAAAATAGTGCTTCCTATAGTGGGATGAGCCATTAACATAAAGTACAAATCAAGAAATCCCACATCCCAGCAATGTCTACCGACAAATCTGATAAAGAAAGTTCTTCAAATAAGGATCCCTTTCCCCAAGTGACTCTATGTTATATAAAGTTGACAACAAAACTAAGAAAAACACCATGTTAATAACTAAACAACCTAGACACCTACAGAGACAGAAGCCCATGTTACTGTACCTTCAGAGTATCTTCTCTTTTATTTGTAGTTCAAATTGTATGTTGCAAACTAAGAATGCTTAGAAATGTAATCCTGAAATCAACTTGTTAAATATGGGCCCACTCATGTGTGTGTGTGTGTGTGTGTGTGTGTGTGTGTGTGTGTGTGTGTGTGTGTGTTTTCGAGACAGGTATCTCTGTATAGTCCTGGCTGTCCTGGAACTCACTTTGTAGACCAGGCTGGCCTTGAACTCAGAAATCCACCTGCCTCTGCCTCCCGAGTCCCGGTCCACTCCTAACGGATAGCACCACCCTACACCCATCAAAATCCCCATGCTTCCTTTTTTTTTTTTTTTCTTTTTTTTTAAAGATATTTTCTTTATTTACATTTCAAATGTTATCTCCTTTCCTGGTTTCCCCTCTGAAAAATCTCCTATCCCCTCTTCCCTTCCCCTCCTCACCAACCCAGACTTCTCCTCCCATTGATGACCAACTATGCCATCCTCGGCTACATATGCAGCTAGAGCCATGAGCCCCACCAAGTGTTTTCTTTGGTTGGTAGTTTAGTCCCGGAGCTCTGAGAGATACTGGTTGGTTCATATTGTTGTTCTTTCTGTGGGGCTGCAAACCTCTTCAGGTCCTTGGGTCCTTTCTCTAGCAGCTTCAATGGGGACACTGTGCTCTGTCCAATGGATGGCTGTGAGCATCCACTTCTTTATTTGTCAGGAACTGGCAGAGCCTCTCAGGAGACAGCTATATCAGGCTCCTGTCAGCAAGCTCTTGTTAGTATCCACAGCAGTGTCTGGGTTTGGTGGTTGTATATGAGATGGATCCCCAGGTGGGGCAGTCTCTGGATGGTCATTTCTTCAGTCTCTGCTCTGAACTTTGTCTCTGTAACTCCTTCCATGGGTATGTTGTTCCCCCTTCTAAGAACCATCGAAGTATGCACACTTTGGTCTTCCTTCTTTTTGAGTTTCATGTGTTTTGCGAATTTTATCTTGAGAATTCCAAGCTTCTGGGCTAATATTCTCTTATCAGTGAGGGCATATCATGTGTGTTCTTTTGTGATTGGGTTACCTCACTCAGGATGATATCCTCCAGATATGGGAGGGCACTGCTTTAGAAATTATTTTTAGGCTCCTTTGACCTCAATTTCTTCCACACTGAGCTAAGTTTATTTTGTCTTTTTATTCACTTAGATGTGGCCAAATCACATTAAGTTTACCAGAGAAAGACTGCCAGGTTTGGCTCTGAGGAATCAGGTGAGATATTCTGACATTCCCAGCAGAGTCTTCAAGGGAAGAAAGCTTCTTCATGCATGTCCCTTGACAGCACTTGAAAACAGGAATGAGGGAAAATGCTCATATGACAACTATTCTAATGACTTAGTATCTTCCAAGAACAATATACTTTATTGTTAATTCATTTGTTCATCTGGCAACTTTTCACTATTTTGTGATCTACACTGGTACTCACTCTTCTATCCATTTACCGCACTGTGTTTGTATACATTCTGTTTGAATTTTGTCTCATGACTTCAGCAGTTCTATATTGTGTATAGTGTGTTTTTTAATTCTTTGAACTAATTTCTGAAAAAGGAAGCTTAAGGACAGATGAGATTAATATGGTTTGAAGTTCAAGTATACATTGTAGCAAAGGAGAGTGTGGTGAGAGGAGCAGGAGGTAGGATAATGATAATGATATATCATTATCAGTCAGAAAGCAGAAAGAGATAAATGTTGGTGAATGTCCCCTAGTTCAGGTATGCGAGTATAGAGAATTCATCCAAATGCTCTTCAACTTATATGATTTACTAATGTCCTTTCACAAGCTGAAAATAACTTAAGTCAAAAAGCTCTTGAGCATTCTTCCTCGGCAACATTACATATTGGACAGTCAGTTGTTTTTATCAGGGTCACACGGCTCACAGGGAGTCATAATTACTGTTATCACCAACCATAGCAAGACAGGAGAGGACCAACCATCACCAGCCAGGGAAAAGATCTAAATTCAAAGTTATAAATATGGTTTTTTTGAGTATCATTTTCATATAATGTACCATAAAGTTGAAAAATTCTAAATTGGGAACAGTATCTTTAAAAATTGAGGTATACTATGTAACTTTAAAACTTTATTACCATTTCCAATTTACTGTAATAACTGCAGAGAAAAAAAAGCTACTGGAGTGAGTCAATAATCACCCATAATTCTTACCTGCTTAGATAGTGGCATAACGAGTAATTGGAACATCTATTCCTGAATAAAATATACATTAAGAAACAAGGAAAAGCTTCCTGGTAAGCGTGAGTACACATTTTAGGAAGTAAGATAGGGTCAAATGGTCAAGTGTGATAAAAACCAACTCTCCCTAATAGGTGGCACAGTCTTTATGTGCATGCTTTATGTGTTGGTTAATCCGTAACACAATTGAAATGTAAGGGAGGGACCAAAAACTGTTGTATGTCCCTTGAGTACTTATCTAGGAAGTCCAGCCAAGTTCAAGAGCCTTGGGAGGCTCTTTTCCAGTGGGAAGTTATAGGAGGATAAAGGACCAAGCGGTTTTTCTTTTTTTGTTTGTTTTGTTTTGTTTTGTTTTGTTTTTCCTATGGCTCATAGGAGCTGAGCTATATTCAATAGACAGGTCTAGATATAAAATGTGTGTTCATCTTTTAGAAAAGAAGTTTAAAAGCTAGAGAAATAGGTCAGTTAGTTACTTTCCTGCCTTTCACATGAAAAGCTGAACTTAATTCCACCGAAGACATATTTTAAAAGCTTGGAATGGCTGTATGCATTTTAATTCCAGCACTGTGGAGATGAAGACAAGGAGATCCCTGAGGTTTATGGGACATCCAGATTGGCTTTCTTGGAATGTTCCAGGCCCGAGGGAGTCCTGAACTCCAGAAAGACAATGGAAAACAGCCATTGTTGTCATCTAGTTTCCATGTGTGTGTGCCTACACATGTGCATACATACATACACAGTATACCCTCATATGCATACAAAGTAAGCAAGCAAGAAAATGATTTTTAATGCCACTGGTGTTCTTAAAATTGAAGTTAACTTATACTACACACACATGTACACACATACACACACACACACACACACACACACACACACACACAAGTGCCCAACCATATTAGAGTTAATTAGTATATAGTTGAGAAACTGAAGGTAAGTATACTCTAAGACAGAAGAAACTGGAAATGAGTATAGAGAGCAAAATCTTCAATTGGAAATAACTGGTAAATTCCAATGAGGAGCTCTTGTCAGGATCAGTACTATATAATGACAAAGGAAGGCTTGTGACATGGCTCAGTAGAAAAATTATTTGCTGTGCAAGCATGAGTGTGTATTCCTAGAACCCCTAGAAAAGATTGGTGTGACAACAGAGACCTCTTTACCTGGACTCTTTTCCTGGACTAAAATTAAAGGCAGGAAGTTGTTTTCCATATAGCTCCAAATAACAACCAATATTAGATGGTTTGAAAACATANTTCACATGTATAGGAATACTTTCTCCATTAATAAAAATATTTTATGACATTAAGTGATTTGTTTCATTGTTGGACACAAGCTTATGTAACTTTAAGTTTGGAACTCAGAGCTGTTAAGTATATTCATACTGCTTGAATAACAGACTATATTTTAAACCACATTTATTGTGTTGGGAGTATAAGTGTGGAGGTCAAAAGACAGCTCAAGGACAAATTTTTATTGTTGTTATTCTTGAATGTAAGGCCATAAAAACAGAATTGAAGAAGGGTTGGAAAGATGATATGAGCGAGATGATGAGGTAATTTGCATTGAGCTTATGTCTTCTAGTAATGTGTGAACCTATATCCATAAACTCTCAGCAACAGGATTGCCCAAATATGAGCAACACAAGGATGACATGATCAAATATGTCAAACTCAATGGAGAATAGTCCTCAAGATCTTAACTGAAAGTCAGGACTGAGAAATGGGAATCCCCAAACACATATACAAGTATAGCTACTTGTATTCTAATGCTAATTCAGCTCCTCAAAACTGCACGAGAGGGTCTGCACAGAGCTTCTGGGAATTTACCTTCAGTTAATTCTGATTGACAAATAATGATGCCAGCAGCCAATAGCTGGGAAGGAGAGATACAGGGTGATTCAGGGTTCCCAAGCTTGGGACTATGAGGAGGAAGGACAGAAGGGAGACAACATGCCTGAGGAGGTATGCACAAGGAAAAAACAGAGCACCATGTAAAAGTGCCAGAAGAATGAGGCCAACAGGGCTGCTCAATAGAGTCAAGAGCAGCCAAGATAAAACAGAAACTATTAGGTAGTGAGAAGGAGTTATTGGTGGGAAGTAGATTCTGGCAGCATGGAGATTAGCCAGTTGTCAAGCTATTGTGCTGCTTAAGGTATAATAAAATATAAAGGCTGTGTGTTGTGTCTTTCATTCGGGAATAAAAAACATTGAGAAGTGTAGTAACCTTACACCAGGATTTGATTTTTAATATAATAATACTTAATCAAAATAACGTTATACAGATGGAACATCTTATATTTAGAAAAATACATGTGTGTACATATGCATGCAATACAATTAGTGAAACTCAGCTCAGGAACATGAAGGAGAGTGGGGCAGGTACACTGGGAGGTTTAGAAAAGGGAAAGTGATAAATATCATAATAATATCATAATCTCAAATTTAAAATAAAAGATAAAAAACAAGAGTCTTTATAAAGAAGAGAGGTAAAATTATAGCATAAGACTGTTGGTATTTTTCTGCCTCCATTTGTGTTCTGGGGATCATATTCCAGTTCTCAGGCTTGTCAGTAAGAGCCACTGTTGGTCCAACTGATGAATTTTTTCGTTGTTGTTGTTGTTTTTTGTTTTTTTTAAAATAAGTTCTTTAATTGTAGTTACAGGACAAAAGATATTTTATAGACTATAGAATATTTTAGCTTTCAGCAGAATTGCTCAAATGATCAGTATGGATACAAAATCTTAAGGGAAAAATTGAATCTACCTTAAATAATAAAATTTATGTCAATATTTCCAGAATACCCAGGGGCAAACAGTCAAGAAGTACCAGGATTCAGTTATGTGGTAGAATCAAAAAGAATCATAAAGGGAAACTCAGGCAACACTCCTCTAGTTCAGGTCATTCTCTGCCCCGAATATGGGGTAATTAATCCATATGAAAATACACACATTTTAAAATAACCCAATCACTTAAGTCAAACTATGTACCACAGATGTATTTTTTTTTTAAAGATTTATTTATTTATTATATGTAAGTACACTGTAGCTGTCTTCAGACACTCCAGAAGAGGGAGTCAGATCTTGTTACGGATGGTTGTGAGCCACCATGTGGTTGCTGGGATTTGAACTCCGGACCTTTGGAAGAGCAGTCGGGTGCTCTTACCCACTGAGCCATCTCACCAGCCCCAGATGTATTTTTAAAAGCCATAATTTTTATACATTTATTTTTCCGCATTATTACAACTTTGCCCAAATGAACATACCAGTATACATGCATATTATATTTTTTATAAAGTTTCTTGATTTATATTCCAATCATTATACATATGTTAACATAAATCCTAATATTTGAACAAATTTCTAAACAAAATGGGTTTCTATTATATTGTCCTTATCCATGTGACAAGAAAAAAGCATCCATATTCCAATACTACACTAATTTGCATTTAATAATATTTAACTACGTGAGAAGGTTTTCCAAATTTGTATTCACAACAAATTCTTGGTTTTAAGATATTTATTTTTATGCCTGTACATATGTATGAGAACTATGTGGGGTTTTAAACTGTGATTCAGTTTGCTAAGATTTATTATGAAAATAACATCACAATTAGTTTTAGCAGAATCTATGCCTGTGTGTTAGTGAATACCTACAATGTACTCCATGGGTGCTAGAGTCAACAGACTAGAAATTCAAGTTTATTCTGAGCTATGTAGCATATCTAAGGTTATTCTGGGTCCCATGGGTCCCTGTATCAAAAACAAACATAAAAGCCACAATGCCAACATTAAAAAAAAAAAAAAAGACTTTTCATTGGGCTTTATTACTCTAGGCTCTAGAATGTATAATAAGGAGTTCTGGTGTGACCAATGGAAAATAATACTAACAACCATCATATTCCATTACAATGGAGGAAGACTCTTCTAATCGGTGCTCTTGTCCTTGTGAGCAAGCAGTACTGCTCTTACACAGTTCATCTTACCTGAAAACATATCAATGAATTCTTTGAGATTCATTAACATGTAAGCACTACCTCCCTATCCAGCCTGGAGGTTATATACACAAATAAAAATACTAAAAATTTCTCATAAAAAGAAATTCAAGACCTACAAACATAACTTACTTTGCAAAACTAGTCTTGAAAGCAAAAGGTCAGCCAGGCGGTGGTTGGCACACTCCTTTAATCCTAGCACTTGGGAGGCAGAGACAGGTGGATTTCTGAGTTTGAGGCCAGCCTGGTCTACAGAGTGAGTTCCAGGAAAGCCTGGGCTATACAGAGAAACCCTGTCTCCGAAGGTGAAAAAAAATAAAAGCAAGCTAAAATTCTTGAGTATGACCTCTGAACCCACATTAAAAGCCTGGACTTGCTGAATAGATTTTAATGCTAGGTCTGAGAAGATGGAGAAAGTTGGGGACCTCTGGCTCACTGGTCAGCCAAACTAATATATTTCTTGAAACCCAGGGTCTTGTGTCAGAAGCCATCTAAGAGAATCTATGCCTAGCAGATGACATTCTTGACATTCCACTTTGTATAGACTGTGATGGGTGAGTTATTGGAGACAAGTCCAAGTAATGTCATCTCAGGATTGAGCTTTACTATTGATATGCTTTCCCTGTCATTATTAAATTAACAATAAAAATTTATTGACATTATCTCATACTGTTGGGCTGACTTTAAGCAGATCAACAAAGATGTACTATCTTATAGTGATGCATTATAGAAAAATAGATGATTTCTTAATTCTTGATAATGATTCCATAAGAATTCCCAAATTTATAATAATAACTATTAAACTCTTTATAAAAAGAGCTACAATTCAACCCTGCAAATCCATGTGACATTACACTAAGGTAAAAAGAAGAAAGATTTATAATTAAGAAAAACATTCCTATAGGCTTTAAAACCATTTGATAACTAAAGGCAATAAACTGGTAATGAACAGTTTATTGTAGGTACAAAGATAGAAGAGAAAATAATGACAGAGTTTAATTATGCAAAACTTCAATATTCATGAGACATTAACCAAATGATATGTTTCTGGACAGAAACTTAATTTTTAACAATAAATGAACCTGTGGAACTAGTGACAGATAAGGAATGTCTAATTAAATAACACATCTTAATGGAAACCCATACAAACATCTCTGTTGCTATTTATTATTCATTTTATGTTTTTAATTTATGTTTGATGTATTTGTGAACTTTTGAAAAAAATGATTCTTGGAATACCATGTGATCTATTCTCCTAAAAGGGTACAAAAAGCTAGGAATGATGATAATAAATACACAGACAGAATAGAATAGGTGCTGAGTAGATGCACCATAGAAGCAGAAGAGACAGCAAAACAAAATAAAATAGAGCTGAGAAGAAAGAGAAGAGACAGGAGAGAGAGGGGCAAAGCAGGATAGAACACAGAAAACAGAGAAAGAGTTATGGAGAAAACAGAAAACGACAGGCAGGATTCTACTTACCATGGGATAGTTGTTTTTTTTTTTTTTCTTTTGTTTTTTTTTCTTTCTGTTTTTCCTTAACAGGCAATGCAGGATTCTTCTTAATGAAAAGGATAAGGCTTTTTTTCTAATATACTTGGATTTTTTTTCATATAGCAAGAGAAATGTAGAAACTTTTTCTTTCTCTATCTAATGAAGATTGAAGATTACTTTTTATACAGACTGAGTGAGTTCTTTCTTCCACAGTGCTTTTGCTCCATCAATCATACACAACGCACACACACACACACACACACACACACACACACACACATACACACACACACACACACCTGTAAGTACGTAAGTTGAAGAGACAAGTGACAGGACCCAACAAGCTTGTATGAATATATGAATGTGTATTAGTATGTTGTATGAATATGTCTGTTTATGCATAATTGCGGCTGTAAAAGTGCTTCATTCTGCTCCTATCTCTCTTTTCTTCAAGGACAATAAAAGTTAACTAACTGATCCAAGCAACCCTCTTGCCTGGCCATTGAGAAAAAGGCTCTCAGGCAATACAGAAAGGAGCCTTAATGACTAATATTTTATTGCTAAACACTGATGACAATTCACCTGAAGCCATAGGCTTTTGGCCTCATAATAATGAAGAATTAAGGGTGATAAATATTACTAATACTAAGTAAACTGCTGCGAGACCATGTCTTGCCCCTTACTCCTCCCTCTGATGCTTTCCAGAGAGGACCCTATGCTTGAGGGTTAGCTCCTGAAAGTTATGAGATTTTCAGACAAAAAAAAAAAAACCAAAACAAACAAACAAACAAAAAACATGGTGAAAGACACCTGAGGAATAACAGTTAAAGCCATCTTCTGGTCTACATACACATGCTGCATTTTGCACATCATGCTATCACAAGTATTGGTATGAATTGGCATAAAAGAAGTTTTCTGTTACATGATTTTTTTTTTGTTGTTGGGATTATGTGTGAATTCCCAGTAGTTCCTGCTGATGGCTTTTTCTAGGAGATATCAATTCCTTGATATATAGATATGTTGGCTAGGTGGCTATGCACAGGCCACAGACAATTACATATACTTACAGTTACAAGTTTTGAAAACACATGGACAAGTATGTGAAAATCAGAAACCCTGATAGCCCTAGATAGTTTAGTGTCTTCCTATAGATTAGTTAATAAAGGTTGTATATAATCAAAACACATCACATTTACGGATGAAAATATCAAAGAATAAATAAATATATTTAAAAATATTGGATGAGGGAAAAGGACTGAGGCCCTGAGAGCCAGCAGAAAGAATGTAAACAGGTAACCTCAGGAAATAGGAGGTTTGGAGGACCCCCCCCCCCCAGAATGCACCAGACCTGGGAGGTGAGAGACTACCAGGACTCAGTGGGAGGGACCTTAAATGAAATGCTCAATAGTAGGGAGAGAGAACTTATAGAGCCAACCTCCAGCAGTAAGACAGGACATCAAGTGAGGGATGGGGTTACCATCCCACAGTCATTCCTCTGACCCATAATTGTTCCTATCTGAAAGATTACAGGGAAGGAAATGGAGAGGACCCTGAGAAAAAGAAGGTCAAATGACAGGCCCAAAGTTGGATCCAGCTCAAGGGGAGGTCCCAAGGCCTGACACTATTACTAAGGCTATGGAATGCCCCAGGGAGTTTAGAGGTCAGGTGGGGTGGGGGTTGGGGGTATCCACATGGAGATGGGGTAGGGTGGGGAAGAGGTGTGGGATGTGGAATTGAATATGCAGAGTAAAAAATGAATTACAAGTAAAATTAAATAAAAAAAAAAATCACCCTGATAGTATCTACTAAACCCAAACAAAGCTTCCAACTATAGTGAAAAATAACTTTGAACAAGTTTCCATTTCTTTTAAATATATTTTTTATTGTAAACATCATGTACAGAGTTCAGCTGTCTTGGAACTATTTTCCACTCATACTGTTACCAGTCAACCCACTGGTAAATCATTTTCAGCATATTAATGGTTCCCTCATCTCTGGATTGCTTTAACACAGGTCATTTAACACTGTTTATCTACTAGCACATCATAGCCAAATGGTAAAATAGAAATTCTTGATAGAAGTATTGTCAACATGTGGTCAATGTTTATTTTATGCATGTATTTCTTTTAATACAGCCAAGTGTAATATCAGTGTCTTCTCATCGGAACATAAAAATGAATATAAGAAATAGGAAAAAAGTCAAATGAGTTGGTTACTCAAGATAATATATTTATTTAAATATTTAATTTTGCCCCAAAATTACAGATGATATACTCAGCAAGTGTCAGGGTAGTCTTTACTAATAAAATTCATATCAAGGCTGATGAAATAAAAGACATAAGAACTGAATCCATCATGGTGTCACACTTCAAAATAGTTGAGAAATGCAAATACGATGGAGCACTTTTAAGCACTTCTGTATTGCTGGCCAGTTTGTCTTAGTTTCTTTTCCTATTGTAAGAAAATAACCCCCAAAAGGAGTAGCTGACTCTATGTGTCTCATGCTCTAACAGAGGCAAGATTTTGCCATCTGGAGTTAGTGAGATGACTGGAACTCTGAGAATTTTTTGAGAGTGTGCCCAGAGAGACATGGTCGGTTGTTGGATAGTTATTGGTTGTTTGTTGTTTGTTGTTGGTGGTTGTTGATGGTTGTGGTCTCTTAAGTAATCATGCCCAAAGTGGAACCAAAAACAGGAAGAAATTATATTTCCTGTCTGAAGATCAAATTATCCATATGGAACTTTACACCCCTAATCAGCAAAGTATTCTATAAGGATACCTTTTTTTCAGGGAACTCCTTTCTCTCTTCCCTTATCCCGTTTTCTCTCCTATCTAATCTTAGGGGGTAAAATATGTGGAGAAAGGGAGAGGAATGAAGAATCCATAAAGTAGCAAAGACCAATTACAAGTAGAAAATTGAAAGGATGGGGAAAAAAGGATGGAGAAGTATGGAAGAAATAAGAACCCACAAACTAGCTGAGACCAGCTACACAAATACACACACAAGAATTCACAACACACAGTAAATAAAAAATGATGGCCACAGTCAGTAATTACCAAAAACTATGATGAAAAATGTTTGCGTCACCAAAAGTTTCTTGAACTTTTGAAAATCTGACCAAGAATAGAGTGACTGGATAATAGACAACATGGTGGAATCTATTCAGGTTTCTTTTCACATCTGCTATATTAGTGTGTATTCACACTGGTTTTATACACATGCATGCATATACACATATATACATACAAGCACATACAAGTTCACACACACAAATGTACAGACATATAGACAAAATTACATGTATACATATATACAAACACATATATACAAACACATATATACAAATACAATGTATATACACATATACAAACACTTGTGTAAAAACACTAACTCCAGTATACTTAATGCACATAAATGCATGCAAATATACATGTCAGAACACAGATATAATCACCTATATGAGAAAGACAAATATACACATATATAAAGACACGCTCACATACAGACACACACACAGACTAACACAGACACATACAGAGACACACACATTCATACACAAATACTTTGGCATTTGTTCTTTCAGAATCAGTTTTCTAAAGTACACAGAAACACAAATATGTTGACTATTACTGTCTTTGACACTTCTTAGTCTGCCTACCCTCTCTTTCCTTTTTTGCTCTTTGCTTTTGCTTTCAACTGTGCAATTGCATTCAGTGGTATTCATACTTTTTTCTGATTTCTTAAATAATATCCTAACATTTATAAGTTCATAACTGAATTTATTAGCAGAAAATGTAAATGTGTGTTCATTCAGTGCCAGAATGTGGCCATTACTTTCTGGGCTTCCCTGTGTCTTCTTGATCTTTAGAATTTCTATCTAAGATATTAAATCTTTGAAGGGTTTACTTTTTGTAAGAGCCTCCTTCTTGTGTTTGTTAGTATCATTTACATTTTCCTTAACAAATAAATGTATGTTCTTTACCTAATAAAGTCTACTAGCACTGTACTAGGACAATGACTCATTCTGATTGGTGCTTGCCTCACAACAATGAGGGCTTAAATTCGGACTTTGGACTCCAGCACCAATATAAAACAATCATTTCTCCCTGTAATCCTAGCACTGAGAAGTCAGAGACAGAAAGATTGCTGGATCTCACTAGCCAGCTAGTTGTCACAGATTGTTGAGGTCTCCATTCTGTGAGAGATACTGTCTAGAAATATAAGGTTCAAAGTGATTGTAAAAACTTCTGGAGGCATCCTTCTTATCTCCACATGCACATACAGACACACATAATAGTGTTAATTTTACATATTTTGAAAGAAGGAATTCCGGCAGAAAAATTGAGTTTATCAGCATGGTCTATAGGCATGTCTACAGAACATTTTGGTTTGCTAACTTATACAGAAAGGCTCAGCCCACCATAGTCTGTGCCTTCACTGGTCATACAGTCCTGGAATGTAAAAGAAAATCAGCTGAGCAAGCAAGCGAGGAGAAGCATGCCTGTAAGCAGTAATCTTTGTGGTTCCTGCTTCAGGTTCTCCCTTCAAGTACCTCACTTGAAGGAAGTGAGGCTCTGGCTTCCCTCAAGGATTCACTGTAAAGTATAAAATGGAATAGATAATCTCTTCCCTATTTTCCTTTATCAATCATGTTAATCAAAGGAACAGGAAAACAAACTACAATAATTCATCCAAGGCACAAATGCACAGATACGCATGACCAAATAAGGTAAAATTTACTAATTCATTTTCCCTGAAGTGTTTTTTTGTTTGTTTGTTTTGTTTTGTTTTGTTTTGTTTTTAACTTGGCTATCTGGTAAATCTTCCTGTTAACTGCTGTAACACATGCCTCAAGTTCTCCCTCTCACATGTTCATTTTTAGCCTTATAGTTACTAAGTTACTCAAGCTTTTATATTTCATATTTAGTTATTGAGTGTGCAAAATGAAGCTTTACTTTCTACACTAGATGGATATTATCTTTAATATTTCTCTGACTATACTGGCAGGTTTAAATTTATGTATAAATCGATGATTGTATTTCTGAGCCTCTCTTTTAGATGTGAATAAGTTTTTTATTGGCTACATATCTTCAACAACAGTTTTTAAGTAGCCATATATCCACTGGAATAAACATTACACCCATTTCATAAAGTAAATTATAAAATCTTCATGCATCTAACCAGGTTCCTGGAAAATTTTTCTAAGTGTATAAAGAGTTATTCCTTGAAAAATCTAGAATTTGCTGGTTACAATAGCTACTTCAATTACATTAACACTTTATAGATGGATCATGGTCTTTATTTTACTGACAGATTTTGTTATTTCATGTTTCGACAGAAAATTCCACACAAAAGTTTTCCACTGTCTTATCACTTAACAGATCACAATACACAAGTACATTTCAAAATCCCCTTTGTATCTAAACGATTTTCTAAAATAGAAGTTTAGAGTGGTTCCTTTGTACCTTATTCAAAAGTGTGACACATTCGGATAAAATAAGTTGTTCTGCAAGACTTTAAGAGATTGAAATTGTTGATACTCCATTAGAGCTTTATATGTGACAATTTTATCCAATATTATCTGCTTATATTTGATGTATTCATTTATCAATATAAAATGCAAATGAATAGTTTAATAGTTGTCTTATTGTACTATTATAGAAGAAGAACTTACTCCTGCCTTCTTACAACAGGGTTTCTAACATTCCTGAAATGTCTTGAATTAGAAGAACACCCTATAAAACACAATCTCAGTGTTTATTCTTTTTTTCTTGAGACCCGAATGTATTAGTTAATTTTCTCCTTGGCTATAATGAAACATCTGGCAAAGAAAAATTTGAAATGGGAGTATTTGGGGGAGGGTGTGAGATTTTGAGGGAGTAGTCAATAAAATAGATGTAGACATGGTGGCAGGGACTTGAGACATGTTGCCTTACTATATCCACAATCAGAAATCAGATTAAAGTATATATGCTGGTAGTCAACTATATTTATCTTTGTCATCCACTCCATGGGTCCAGTCATGGAATAGCGCCATTCAAATTCAAGACGAATCTTCCCACTTTAACCTGTCCTATTCAGAACACCTTCATAGGTGATTCTATATTCTATAAAGCAGATGTCCTGAATAACACACTGAATGTCCTGAACAAAGGAACTTAGCAGAGCATCTCATGTTAATTATAAAAATGTCCTTTAATCATACCTATGTTTATGGTAATTGGGTTTACATTAGTAAAGTACCTGTAGCCTCCCCCAGCTTTGAGCAGGCTGGCTCAGAGCTGTTCTGCCACTGGGAATGAGACCACCTAGGGTGGAGTCTTCCTACCTAGATAAGTCTATTGTTCTGCCAACTCTGCACTCTTCTCTGCTACCCACTGGAACCTGTCTTCCAGAGACATTCCTGACCAAGTGCTGACAACCTGGCAACAAAGCATCAAGAGCCTGGCATGGCAGAGGATGGAGATATTCTTTTAAGTAAGGATTGCTATGAGATCACTCAGCCAACTATGTGCAGTAACAGTGACATGTGTGCCTTGGCTATCTATATAAGAAAGCAAACGATTGTGAATTGTGTTGTTTCCCTAATTTTTTTTTCTCATCCTGATTTTCCTTTGTGTAGAGAAAGGTCACAGATTTGTTTGCGTTAATTTTACATCCAGCTACTGCACTGAAGCTGTTTATCAGGTTTAGGAGTTCTCTGGTGGAATTTTTAGGGTCACTTATGTATACCATCATATCACCTACAAATAGTGATATTTTGACTTCATCCTTTCTAATTTGGATCCCCTTGACCTCCTTTTGTTGTCTAATTGCTCTGTCTAGGACTTCAAATACTATATTGAATAGGTAGGGAGAAAGTAGACAGCCTTGTCTACTCCCTGATTTTAGTGAGATTGCTTCGAGTTTCTCTCCATTTACTTTGATGTTGGCTACTGGTTTGCTGTATATTGCTTTTAATATGTTTAGGTATGGGCCTTGAATTCTTGATCTTTCCAAGAATTTTATCATGAAGGGGTGATGGATTTTGTCAAATGCTTTCTCAGCATCTATCAAGATGATCATGTGGTTTTTGCCCTTGAGTTTGCTTATATAGTGGATTACGTTGATGGATTTCTGTATATCAGTCCATCCCTGCATCCCTGGAATGAAGCCAACTTAGTCATGATGGATGATTGTTTTGATGTTGTGAGTATTTTTGCATCAATATTCATAAGAGAAATTGGTCTCAAGTTCTCTGTCTTGGTTGGGTCTTTATGTGGTTTAGGTATCAGAGTAATTGTGGCTTCGAAGAGTGAATTGGGTAGAATACCTTCTGTTTCTATTTTGTGGAATAGTTTGAGAAGAACTAGAATAAGGTCTTCTTTGAAGGTCTAATAGAACTTCATTTTCATGAAAGTCTAAAATGTCTTCAGTTTCTTTCTTTATTTCTTCCTTGACCAAGGTATCATTGAGGAGAAGTGTTGCTCAGTTTCCAAGTGAATTTTGGCTTTGTATTATTTATGTTGTTATTGAAGATCAGCCTTAGTCCATGGTGGTCTGATAGGATGCATGGGACAATTTCAATATTTTTGTATCTGTTGAGGCCTGCCTTGTGACCAATTATATGTTCAATTTTGGAGAAGGTACCATGAGGTGCTGAGAAGAAAGTGTATTCTTTTGTCTTAGGATAAAAGGTTATGTAGATATCTGTTAAATCCATTTGTTTTATAACTTCTGTTAGTTTCACTGTGTCTCTGTTTAGTCTCTGTTTCCAGGATCTGTCCATTGATGAGAGTGGGGTGTTGAAGTCTCCCACTATTATTGTCTGAGGTGCAATGTGTGCTTTGAGCTTTACTAAAGCTTCTTTAATGAATGTGGCTTCCCTTGCATTTGGAACATAGATACTCAGAATTTAGAGTTCATCTTGGAAAATTTTAACTTTGATGAGTATGAAGTGCCCCTCCTTGTCTTTTTTGATAACTTTGGATTGGGAGTCAAGTTTATTAGATATTAGAATGGCTACTCTAGCTTGTTTCATCAGACCGTTTGCTTGAAAAATTGCTTTCCAGTCTTTCACTATGAGGTAGTGTCTGTCTTTTTCCCTGAGATGAGTTTCCTGTAAGCAGCAAAATGTGGGGTCTTGTTTGTGGAGCCAATCTGTAATTCTATGTCTTATTATTGGGGAATTGAGTCCATTGATATTAAGAGGTATTAAGGAAAAATAATTGTTGTTTCCTGTTATTTTTGTTGTT
>NC_034594.1:75449855-75454034 GCF_900095145.1 Mus pahari | reverse complement strand
CAGCAAGATTTTGCTGAAAGGACCCTGATATAGCTGTCTCTTGTGAGGCTATGCCATTGCCTGGCAAACACAGAAGTGGATGCTCACAGTCAGCTATTAGATGGAACACAGGGCCCTCAAAAGAGGAGCTAGACAAATTACCCAAGGAACTGAAGGGTTCTGCAACCCTATAGGTGGAACAACAATATGAACTAACCAACACCCCTAGAGCTGTGTCTCTAGCTGCATATGTAGCAGAAGATGTCCTAGTCAGCCATCATTGGGAAGAGAGGCCCCTTGGTCTTACAAACTTTATATGCCCCAGTACAGGAGAACATCAGGGCCAAGAAGGGGGAGTGGGTGGTTAGGGGAGCAGGCGGGGATTGTATAGGGGACTTTGGGGTTAGCATTTGAAATGTAAATGAAGTAAATACCAAATAAAAAATTGAGAAAAAAAAAAAGAAAAGAAAGAAAGCAACTAACACAATCACGTAGCCAGTAAGCAGCTTTCCTTCATGGTTGTGGAATTAGTTCATACTTAAATTCCTACCCTGTTTCTCTCAGTGATTGTCTATAACCTGGAAGTGTAAACTGAAATAAATCTTGCCCATTCCTCCATTACTTTATGTCAGTGTTTTATCAAAACAGAAAAACGAACTGAAACACTTCTGTTAAGATTGAGGTAAATAGGGGCTGGTGAGATGGCTCAGTGGGTAAGAGCACCCGACTGCTCTTCCAAAGGTCCTGAGTTCAAACCCCAGCAACCACATGGTGGCTCACACCCATCTGTAACGAAATCTGATGCTCTCTTCTGGAGTGTCTGAAGACAGCTACAGTGTACTTACATATAATAATAAATCAATCTTAAAAAAAAAAAAGATTGAGGTAAATATTATGGCCTAGAAGGGATGTTAAGTCCAAGGTAAAAATATTAACTCAGGTTACAGTTACCTGGTTAGCCTATCATTATCATAAAACTTCCTTATATGTTCTGCTGATACAAGGAAGTTTAATATTTTATTGGATATTTTTATGTATTTACATTTCAAATATTTTCCTCTTTCCCATTTTACTCTCTACAAAGCTACTATCTGATCCCCCTACATCTGTTTCTGTGAGGGTGTTCCCACTCATCTAACCACTCTCACCTCACTAACCTGGCATTCCTCTACACTGGGGCATCAAGCCTTCAGAAATCCAAGAGCCTTTTCTCCCATTGATGCCTGATAAGGCCATCCTCTGCTACATATGCAGCTGGAGCCTTGGTTCTCTCCATGTATACTCTTTGGTTGGTGGTTTAGTCCTTGGGAGCTGTAAGGCATCTGGTTGATGACCCAGCTATACCACTCCTGGGCATATATCCAAAAGATGCTCCAACATATAACAAGGACACATGTTCAACTATGTTCATAGCAGCCTTATTCATAATAGCCAGAAGCTGGAAATAACCCAGATGTTCCTCAACAGAGGAACAAAGGAACACTTACACAATGAAGCACTACTCAGCTATTAAAAACAAAGATTTATGAAATTCACAGCCAAATGGATGGAAGCAGAAAATATCAACATGAGTGAGGTAACCCAGCCACAAAAAGAGCACACATGGTATTTACTCACTGATAAGTGGATATTAGGCAAATAGCTAGGAATACCCATGATACAAATCACAGACCTTATGGAGGTCAAGAAGAAAGAAGACAAAAGTGTTGAGGCTCTGTCTTTCTTAGAAAGGGGAACAAAATTCTCACAGGAGGTAGAGGGTGGGAGGGACTTGGGAAGAAGAGAGGAGGTGGAGGGAGAAAGGGGGGGCAGGTTCAGGAAGGGGAGGAGATGGGGACAATAGACAGATGGTCAGGAAATTGAACAGAGGCGTGTAGCAATGGGGGATAGGGAACAGGGAGTATCCACTAGAAAGTCACAGATGCCAGGAAAGCAAGATGTTCCCAGGACCCAATGAGGGGATGATATTAGCTGAAATACCCAACAAAATGGAAGGGAGAACCTGTAGAGACCATACCCAGAGGTCAGTCAAAGACTCCAGTTGAGGGATGGGGTCACCCACTCATGTCCAAATTTTTAACCTAGAATGACTGCTATCTAAATGAAATATAGGGGAAAAGTGTGGAGCAACGACTGAAGGAAAGATCATCCAGAGACTGCTGAACCTGTGAACCCATCCTATATACAGTCACCAAACCCTGACAGACACTATTGTGGAAGCCAAGAAATGCTTGCTGTCAGGAGCCTGATATAGCTGACTCCTGAGAGCTCTGCCAGAGCCTGACAAATACAGAGGTTGAAGCTCACAGCCAACCATTGGACTGAGCATGGAGACCCCAAAGAAGGAGTTAGGGAAAGGACTGTAGGAGCTGAAAGCGTTTGTAATGCCATAGAAAGAACAACATAAACAAGGAACATTCTATTGACAAGATTGTTTACATATACTGTTATTTAACTTGCCCTTGTAAACCAATCATGATAGAAAGTCTGTAGAACTGTTTTGTATAGCTACCCAAATAAGCTTGGAACTGAACCAACCATCCACGAGCATTTCCTGCACCTGCGTGTAAGTTTCTATCACATAAGCTAAAAGAGCTGGACCTCAACATAAAAGAATAAGAAACTATTTAAAGTAAGACTTCCATTTTGATTAATGACAAGTAAATTTTAAGTTTCCAAGACCTCTTGGGAAATGACAGCCAACTTAGCACAAAGAGACATGTACATATAGAACTAACTTCTGGTTGGCAAGTTAAGACCTGAATGTTAAACAAGTCCCACACTGGTAGATAAGTATTAGATGAGGCAAGTCCATGTCACAGTTGAATACCCCCCTGCCCCAAATGGAAACAGGATAAATGTACAACAAGAAATGTTCTTAAGAAAATCCCCTATTTCTAAATCCTGACTGTTGAAATAACTTGGCACAGATTTTTTTTGTGTGTGTGGATTTGGGGCTTAAAATACTTGTAGAATCTTAATTCAGAATCATGGTTCAGTTCTTGAATCTGGACTATGGTCTTGATCTGTCACTCCTGGGTCATATGCTCATCAAACTCAGTGTTTAACTAATATCACTGTTCCTTTGATTTGTGAAGCATTTCCTGGACCCCCAACAATTTCATTTCTTTCTTTTTATACCTATTTCTTGTTTTATATATCTCCAGTGTCACAATAGCATGTTTTAAAAAAACTGTTTTCACCCTAACTTTTTATATGAAGGAGTTTAAATACTGAGGATTTAAATAATTTGTCTGTATTATTCCATCACTATGCAAGAGACAGGATACATGCTGCTATGTCTACCATCAAGACCCATTGCATTTCCTTGGAATTTACAGCCTATACTATAAAATAGGCAAAAATCACTTCTAAGAATACCATTTGCTAACTCAATGAAAAAAATCATCTTCATTTTTTCAAATACTAGTAGTGGAAGATAATTTCATATTTGTCCAACAAATTCAAACATATGGGAGATATTTTCCTGCCAAAATGTTTGGATCTACTCAGTGGAAATGAGAAGAGGTTGTTGAATAAATGTAAAGAATATCACACATCACTTACAAAGACAACTCTGGCAGAAATTGCGTGCATAAACCCCATAAGTGGACAATCAACATTAGTCGTTTAGAACACAGGAAGTATTGAGCCCATAGCAAATGGAAATATCTCATAGCTTTCCAGCATAAAAGTTATTATTTTTTTCTTGCAGGTAAGCAGTTTTCATTGCAATGTCATTACAACAGCCTTGAAACAATGCAGCACATTTAATTTTTCATTACCATATACTTGCTGTTTTAAGAATAGGCATATGAGTGCCAAGTCAAATAACCTAGCAAACAGAAAAGGTGACCTGAGGTCCCTTTCATGTCTCCAAATCATTATCAGTCAGCCAAGGAGATGAGTCTGTTGGTAAAATACTTGAAGGACAAGAATAAAGGCCAGGTGATCATAGCAGCCTGTTCATAATTCAAGTTTCAGCAAGGATAGGCAGAAGAATGCAGGAGACTATAAATATAAGCAAGATCTGGGTTGGATTGAGAGACCATGCTTCAATGAATAAGGTGAAATAGTGATTGAGATTGATTTTGAGTATGGATCTCAAGAACCTCCATGCACACATACCCCTATATATGTTTGCCCATACACATCCAAACACACACACACACACACACACACACACACACACACACACAC
>NC_034594.1:75445133-75449830 GCF_900095145.1 Mus pahari | reverse complement strand
CACACACACACACACACACACACACACGCACACGCACACGCACACGCACACACACACTCACACGCACACGCACACACACACGCATACATACATACACACAAATAATTGTCTACGGTGTTTGGGTTTTTTTGTTTGTTTTATTTAATTGGATTGTTGGCACATCATAGGCTCAGTGCCATCACTGTTCTGACTCTCCTCTAGCCTTTCTATTCTGCAAACTACAGCAAGAAGCTAACCAGCAACATTTGCTATGATATGGCATTCTTTCTCCAATCCCCCTGATGCTCAGATGCCAGAGATAATCACACAGTAGTGAGTGGTATGGGCTGCTTATTAACTGTGTGGTATACTGCAACCCACACCAGAAATCTTTAAGAGAGGGAATCCTATTTTCCTTGGTGGTTTTCCAGAGGTTTTCTCTTCACTGTGGGGTCTGTGACATCAACTATTCCTTTAATCAAGTTCTCCCATGAAGGATATTTTGTCTCAAAGACCTTTTAAAGCTCTAGCCCAAAAATCTAAGACATAAGTTTTTGGGGAAAGGGGACCTATTTAAATACAGGTAGGTTATTTTAAATAAGTCTAGTGATTTTCACTGTGCTCAAGTCTTCTTTTTTAAAGTAACCATAATGTGTTATTTTCAATGGTTCCCTAGGATTACCACATAGGAAATCTCACAAACATGCACCTTTGTTCCATCTCAGGTAGTCCTTTCTTGAAACCAATATTCAAAACAGTAAGCCAAATCTTAGCAGCAATTAGATTACATGTTACCAGTCCTTAGAATTCACAGGTGAATATAAGAGTTAATATAGATAAAAAGCAATCTGTTTACTTTCCTATTCAAGTGGAAATAGATTTATAAAAGTAGATTAAGAAATGCCACACATAACATCCTGGATGACTGATTTCAAGAGTGGTGGTACCAGCTTGCAATCCTGCCAGCAATGGAGGAGTGTTCCTCCTTCTCCACAACCTTGCCAGCATCTGCTGTCACTTGATGTTTTGATTTAGTCATTCTGACTGGTATGGGGTGGAATCTCATGGTTGTTTTGATTTGCATTTCCCTGATGACTAAGGATGTTGAACATTTCTTTTGGTGCTTTTCAGCCATTCATTATTCCTCAGTTGAGATATATTTTTGTTTAGCTCTATACCCCATTTTTTAATAGGATTATTTGGTTCTCTGGAGTCTAACTTCTTGAGTTCTTTGTGTATATTGTATNTTAGCCCTCTATTGGATGTAGGATTGGAAAAGATCTTTTCCCAGTCTGTTAGTTGCCATTTTGTCCTATTGATAGTATTCTTTGCCTTACAGAAGTTTTGCAATTTTATGAGGTCACATTTGTTAATTCTTGATCTAAGCGTATAAGCCATTGGTGTTCTGTTTAGGAAATTTTCCCCAATGCCCATGTGTTTGAGGTTCTTTCCCACTTTCTCTTTTATTAGATTCATCATGACTGATTTTGTGTGGAGATCTTTGATCCACTTGGATGTCAGCTTTGTACAAGGAAATAAGAATGGATCCATTTAGTCGGGCGGTGGTGGCACACACCTGTAATCTTGGAGGCAGAGGTAGGCAGATTTCTGAGTTTGAGGCCAGCCTAGTCTACAAAGTGAGATTCAGGACAGCCAGGGCTACACAGAGAAACCCTGTCTCTCGAAAAAAAAAAAGAATGGATCCATTTGTTTTCTTTGACATGAGGACTGCCAGTTAAACCAGCAACTGTTGTTGAAAATGCTATCTTTTTTTCCACTGGATGGTTTTAGTTCCTTTGTCGAAGATAAACTGACCATAGGTGTGTGGATTAATTTCTAGGTCTTCAATTTTATTCCATTGATCTTCCTACCTGTCTCTGTACCAATACCACACATTTTATTCACTATTGCTCTGTAATACTGCTTCAGGTCAGGGATGGTGATTTCCCCCAGGAGTTCTTTGATTGTTAAGAATAGTTTTTGTTTCCTGGGTTTGTTTGTTTGTTTTATTCCAGATAAATCTGAGAATTGCTCTTTCTACCTCTATGAAGAATTGAGTTGAAATTTTGATGGGGATTCTATTGAATCTGTAGATTGCCTTCAGCAAGATGGCCAGTTTTCATAGACCACATGAAGTTCAAGAAAGAAGACCAAAATGTGAATTTTTCAGTCCTTCTTAGAAGGGGGAACAAAATGCTCACAAGTGGTAGAGGGTGGAAGGGAATTGGGAGGAAAAGAGGAGGGCAAGGGAGAAATACCATGGCAGGATCAGGTATGGAAGGAGACAGGGATGATATAAAGAGGATCAGGAATTTGGACAGAGGTATGTAGCAATGAGTGATGGGGAACTGGGGGTAGCTACCAGCAAGTCCAAGATGCTATGAAAGCAAGAGCCTCCCAGGATCCAATGGGGATGACATCAGCTAAAATGCCCCCCAAAAAACGGCAGGGGGAGAGCCTGTAGAGACCATATGCAGAGGTCAGCCAAGGCCCCCAATTGGGGGATAGAGCCATCCACTCATCTCCAAATTTTTTACCCAGAATAGCTCATGTCTGAAAGAAATTTGGAGACAAAGGGTAGAGCAAAGACTGAAGAAAAGACCGTCCAGAGACTGCTACACCTGGGAATTCATCCCATATACAGACACCAAACCCAGACATTGCAGATTCCAAGAAATGCTTGCTTACAGGAACCTGATATAGCTGTCTTCTGAGATGCTCTATCAGATACTGACAAATATAGATGTGGTACCTCACAGCCAATCATTGGACTGAGCACAGGGTTCCCAGTGGAGGAATTAGAGCAAGAACTGAAGGAGCTGAAGGGGTTTGCAACCCCATAGGAAGAACTACAATATCAACTAGCCAGACCCGCCAGATCCCTCAGGGGCTAAACCACCAACCAAAGAGTGCACTTGGAGCCACCCATGGCTCCAACCACATATATAGGAGAGTATGACCTTGTTGGGCATCAGTAGGAGGAGAGGTCCTTGGTCCTGTAATAGTTCAATACCCCATTGTAGTGGAATGCCATTGTAGAGAGGCAAGAGTGTGTTGGTGGGTGGGTGCATATAAGGAAGGGGAGGGCGCATTGTATGGCAGATTTCTAGCTTGTAGCTTCTTAGAGCCAGACTGATGCTAAGGAATTTTACTATAGACTGAATTTAGGGCTACAAGGATGCCTTAGTCAGTTAAACACTTCATTTCTAAACCTGAGAACCTGGGTTTAATTACCCAAACTCTGGTAAAAACATTCATTAGCCATGAAGTTGTGATCCTTAAAGCTCAGTGTACTAAGTTCTGAGATGACAAACATGTACCACCACCTCTGCCTACATAAGAAGCAGGGAAACTGGTTTAATAGATACATGCTTATACAACGACTTTTACAAAGTACAATAATAGAACAAAACAATTATATGACCTTGATTGAGTGAAACAGAGAAGAGAAGTAGTTCCATGGCATGAGTGTGGTTGACTATAACTATAACATTTTTCTTTAGATAATATGAAATAGAAGTCTTTTAAAAGAAAATTTGGGGTAATAAGGAAGGCAACACTCACTGATATTGACTAGCAGCTATGTGATTTTATGTCATATGTACATTATTCTTTCTTTTAATTAAAAATCAATTTATTGAAAAATAGTTGTGATTTGTACAAATTCCCATCACAGACCCCAATTATCAGTTGATCTCTTTTCACATTTGGTAGTAGTGTATAAACATATCAAAACTAAGTAAATTCTGACATGAAATTTCTATGGGATTATTTTGAAATATAGAACTTTGTGTAGTTTAGCTGGTATTATTTCTATGAATTTACATTACATATTAGACACAGTAACTGTGGCAAAAGATCTTTGCATGATTACTTTACACATACAAATACAGTAAAATCACATAGTACAAATTGACCTAAGACTCCATTTTTCTATAACTTCCTCCATGTGGTTTTTTCATGAATTATAATATTTTTGAAATTTATTTATTTACACTCCAGATTTTACCCCTCCTCCCATCCACCCTTCGACTGTTCTACATCCCATACCTACTCCCCATCCTCCAGTCTACACTTGGATGTCCCTACCCCACAACCCACCTGACTTTGAAACTCCCTGGGGCCTCCAGTCTCTTGAATGTTAGGTACATCATCTCTGAAAGAAAACAGACCTGCCAGTCTTCAACTCTATATGTGTTGAGGGCCTCATATCAGCTGGTGTATGCTGCCTGTTAGGTGGTCCAGTGTTTTAGAGATCTTGGAGATCCAGATTTATTGAGACTGCTGGTCCTTCTATAGGGTTGCCCTTTGCCTCAACTTCTTTCAGCCTTTCCCTAATTCAACAACAGTGGTCAGCTGCTTCTAACCATTGGTTGGGTGCAAATATCTGCATCTGACTCTTTCAGCTGCTTATTGGGGCTTCTGGAGTGCTGTCATGCTAGGTCCCTTTTTGTGAGCACTCCATAGCCTTCAGTAATAGTGTCAGGCCTCTGGACCTCCCCTTGAGATGGATCCCACTTTGGGCCTGTTGCTGGACCTTCTTTTCTTCAAGTTCCTCTTTATTTCCATTCCTGCAGTTCTTTCAGACAGGACCAAATATGGGTCAGAGTTTTGACTGTGGAATGTCAACCCCCTCCCTCACTAGATTCCCTGTCTTTTGCCGAAATGTCTCTGGTGCATTCTGGAGGGTCCCCTCAAACTCCTATCTCCCAAGGTTG
>NC_034594.1:75423359-75444858 GCF_900095145.1 Mus pahari | reverse complement strand
CCTGCCACTGCCTCCCAAGAGCTGGGATTAAAGCCATGTTTCCATTCTTTCTGCTGGCTCTCAGGGCTTTAGTAGTTTTCCTCCTCTCAATACTAGATGAGGTTAGCCAGAATTTTATTGAGTATTTTTTTGCATCGATATTCATAAGCCAGATTGGTTTGAAGTTCTCTTTTTTGGTTAGGTATTTGTTTGGTTTAGGTATCAGAGTAATTGTGTCTTCACAGAAAGAGGTAGTGTTCCTTCTCCTTCTATTTTATGGAATAGTTTGAGGAAAATTGGTGTTAGGTCTTCTTTGCATGTCTGGTAGAATTCTACACTAAATCCAAATAGCCCTGGTCTTTTTGGTTGGAAGATTTTTAATGACTTCTTCTATTTCCTTGTGTGATATGGGCCGCTTTAAATAGTTACCTGCTCTTGATTTAACTTTGGTATGTGGTATCTATCTAGAAAACAGATTTCATTTCATCTAGATTTTCCAGTTTTGTTGAGTATAGGCTTTTATAGTTGTATCTGATATTTTTTTTGAATTTCCTGTTTCTGTTTTTATATCTCCCTTTTCATTTCTGATTTTGTTAATTTGGATCCTACCTCTCTGACCTTTAGTAAGTTTGGCAGGGGTTTTTTCTATATTGTTGATTTTCTTAAAGAACCAGGTTTTGGTTTTCTTGACTCTTTGTATTGTTTTCTTTGTTTCCATTTGGTTGATTTCAGCCCTGAGTTTTACTATTTCCTGCCTGCAACTTCTATTGTGTGAGTTTGCTTGTTTTTGTTTTAAAGCTGGCAAGTGTGTTGTGAAGTTTTGGGTAGGAGATTTCTCCAGTTTCTTTACCAGAGCACTTAATGCTATGAACTTTCCTCTTAGCACTGATTTCATTGTGTCCCATAAGTTTTGGTATGATGTGTCAATATTTTCATTAAATTCCAGGAAGTCTTTAATTTCTTCCTTTATTTCTTTTCTGAGCAAGTTATCATTGAGTAAAGAGTTGTTCAGTTTCCACATGTATGTGGGCATTCTTTAGTTTTCGCTGTTATTGAAGATCAGGCATTAGGTCATGGTGATCTGATCGGATGCATGATATTATTTCAATCTTCTTGTATAGGTTAAGGGTTTTTTTTTGTTTTGTTTTGTTTTGTTTTACCAATTACATAGTTTATTTTGGATAAGGTACCATGACGTGCTGAAAAAAAAAAAAAAGCTGTATTCTTTTGTTTTAGGGTGAAATGTTCTGTAGGTATGTGTTAAATCCATTTGGGTCATAACATTTCTTAGTTTCACTGTGTCTCTGTTTAGTTTCTGTTTCGATGACCTGTCCATGGGTGAGAGTGGGGTATTGAAGTCTCACACTATTATTGTGTGGGGTTCAATGTGTGTTTTCAGTTTTAGTAAAGTTTCTTTTATGAATATGGGTACTTTAGCATTTGGGGCATAGATGTCAGAATAGAGAATTTGTCTTGATGGATTTCCCCTTGAAGAATATGAAGTATCCTTCTTCATCATGCTTGATAACTTTTGGTTGAAAGTCTATTTTATTGGATATTAGGATGACAACTCCTGCTTATTTCCTGGGACTATTTGCTTGGAAGACCTTTTTCCATCCATTTACTCTGAGATAGTGGGGTTTTTTTTGTTTTTTTTTGTTTTTTTTTTTTTTAATTGAGATGTGTTTCTTGTATGCAGCAAAATGCTGAATCTTCTTTGTAAACCCAGTCTGTTAACTTATATATTTTTATAGATGAGCTGAGTCCATTAATATTGAGAGATATTAAAGAGAAATGACTGTTGTTTCCTGATATGTTTGTTCTTCTAGGTGGCTTTATGTGCTTGTTCTTCTCTTCCTTTGGATTTGTTGTTAGATGTTTACTATCTTGTCTTTTCATTTTTGTAGGTCCCTTCCTTGTGTTGGAGCTTTCCTTCCTGGATCCTCTGTAGGGCTGGATTGGTAGATAGATACTGTTTGAATTTGGTTTTATCCTGGAATAATTTGGATTCTCAATCTATGTTGATTGAGAGTTCTGCTGGGTTTAGTAGGCTGGGCTGGCATTTGTGTTCTCTTTGAGTCTTCAAGACCTCTGAATAGGCTCTTCTGGCTTTCATAGATTCTGTTGAGAAGTCTGGTGTAATTCTGATAGGTCTACATTTGTATGTTACTTGACCCATTTCCCTAGCATATTTTAATATTCTTTCTTTGTTCTGTGGGTTTAGTGTTGTAATTATTATGTGAAAAGAGGATTTTCTTTTCTTGTTCTATTTACTTGGTGTTCTATAGGCTTCTTGTACCTTTATGGCCATCTCTTTCTTTAGGTTGGGGAAGTTTCCTTCTATAATTTTGTTAGTCATTTTCAGGTCCTTTGAGCTGGGCTTTTTCTTTCTCATCTATTCCAAATATTCTTAGATTTGGTCTTTCATTGTGTCCTGAATTTCCTGGATGCTTTGGGTTAGGAGTATTTTATGTTTTGACTTTTCTTTGACAATTGTGTCAATCTCTTCTACAGTATCTTCTACACTTGAGATTCTCTCTTCTATCTCTTGTATTATGTTGGTGATACTTTCATCTGTAATTCCTGACCTCTTTCCCAGGTTTACTATTTCCAAGTCTCCCTCCATTTATGTTTTCTTTAGCATTTCTCCTTCTACTTATAGTTCTTGGATCACCTTATTCAATTTCTTCACCTTTTTACCTGTGTTTTCCTGTATTTCTTTCAGTGAGTTATTGATATTGTCCTTAAAGGACTCTATTATCTTCATGAGATAGGATTTTAGGACAGATTTCTGATTTTCAGGTGTTCTGGTGTCTTTGGGATCACTGGGTTTTGATGATGCCCACTTATTTTGGCTTCTACTGCTTATGGTCTTGTGTTTTCCTCTCTCTATCTGGATATCCCTGGTGTTTGTTGGTCTGGATGACTGTCTGGAATCTGCTGCTTCTGTCCCTGGGTTCCTTCAGGTCTCCCAGTAGGCCTGTAGTCCTGACTGTAGCAGACTACTTGTAGGGCCTTCCAAATGAGGGATCTGCACAGCGGCAGAGAAGCTGCTGAACTGTTGCCCTGGCTGCAGTAGATCTCCTGTGAGGCCTTCAGACTGCTGGGTCTTCAGTGGAGCAGTCAAGCTGTTGTCCAACTAGTCTGAGTGCAGTTGATGCTCAACTGCTTTGAAAGCAGTGGGTTCTCAACTGATCTGAGTGTAGTGGGTCCTCTTGTATGGTTCAGGATATGGTATCCTCACTGGAGCAGACCAGCTAGGAGTCTGCCCCAGCAGAAAGGACCAGGCAGAAGACATATATACACTATTCTTTAAAAAATAATGTAGCTCCAGTTCAGACTATGTGTCAAACAGTTTTGATGCTTTTATTCTTACAATGCAGATTACTATGAAATTCCATCATGCTGTCAGGGGTAGTGAAGTTGTTTTGTACATTTTCAGGTGTTTGACCTTCTAGAAAAAGACAACATCACTGGTCTTGAAGAATTATTAATTGAAAAATATTCAGCTTATGATACTGAGTCCTGGTAGACACTGAACACCTGGCCAAGGAATACAAAATGAATGTAGCTGGCACTGACTTTGGCTTTGGTTCAAACTCTGTCTGTAATTCAGCAGATTTTCCAAATGTATGTTAAAGATAAACATAATGAATGAGTGAGCAAGCAAGAGTATAGCAAGAAGACACATCAAGCTTCATTAGAAAGTTTTTCAAAACCTCACATCATTGTCCCCTCTTCTTGTACTAAAGACAATTCCTTTGATAACACACACACACACACACACACACACACACACACACGCACGCACATGCACACGCACACGCACACACAGACACACACACACACACACACACACACACACACTAGAACTTGCAAGTAAATGAAAGAGGTAGAAATTTTTCATAATTAGTAGATAATAGATAAACCCTGTTAGCACACCGAAATAATCACTAGAATTTCATCACACAATATGCAAGGCTGCCCACTCTATTTATTATAGTACTTGATGTTCTTGTCAGAGAATTTAGGCAACAAAAGGAGATTAACGTAATAAAAATTGGAAAGGAGGAAGTCGAGATATCACTATTTGTAGATGATATGACAGTATATATAAGTGACCCCAAAAAATTTACAAGAGAACTCCTTCATCTGATAAACAACTTTAGCAAAGTGACTGGATATAAAATTAACTCAAGCAACTCAGTAACTTTCTTCTACTAAAGGGATAAATTGGCTGAGAAAGAAATAACATATTTTAAAATAGTCACAAATAATATGAAATATCTTGGTGTGAAACTAAACAAGCAAGTGAAAAATATGTATGACAAGAATTTCAGGTATTTGAAGAAAGAAATTGAAGATAAACTCAACATATGGAAAGATCTCCCATGGTGATTGATCAGCAGACTTAACATAGTAAAAATGGCCATCTAACCTAAAGCAATCTACTAATTCAAAGCAATCCCCATCAAAATTCCAACTCAATTCTTCAGAGATAGAAAGAGGAATTCTCAAATTTATCTGGAATAACAAAAACCCTAGAATAGCTGTACTGGCTAGTTTTGTGTCAACTTGATACAGCTGGAGTTATCACAGAGAAAGGAGCTTCAGTTGGGGAAGTGCCCCCATGAGATCCAGCTGTGGGGCATTTTCTCAATTAGTGATCAAGGGGGAGAGGCCCCTTTTGGGTGGGACCATCTCTGGGTTGATCAAGCCAGGGGAAGCAAGCCAGTAAAGAACATGCCTCCATGACCTCTGTATCAGCTCCTGCTTCCTGACCTGCTTGAGTTCCTGTCCCGACTTCCTTGGTGATGAACAGCAATATGGAAGTGTAAGCCAAATAAACCCTTTCCTCCCCAACTTGCTTCTTGGTCATGATGTTTGTGAAGGAATAGAAACCCTGACTAAGACAATAGCAAAAACTATTCTCAACAATATAAGAACTTCTGGGGGAATCACTATCCATGACCTCAAGCTATACTACAGAGCAATAGTAATAAAAAACAAAACAAAAACAAAAACAAACAAACAAACAAAAACATAGTATTGGCACAGAGATAAACTCCCAGAAATCAGCACACATACCTATGATCACTTGATCTTTGAAAAAGGATCCAAAACCATCCAGTGGGGAGAGAGGGGAGACAGCACTTTCAACAAATGATGCTGGATCAATTGTTGGTTGGCACATGGAAGAATGCAAATTGAACCATTCTTATATTCTTGTACAAACTTCAAGTGGAAGTGGATCAAGGACCTCCACATAAAACCAGATACTATGAGTATAATAGAAGAGAAAGTGGGAAAGAAATTCAAACACATGGGTACAGGGAAAAATTTCCTGAACACTAATGACTTGTCCTCTTAGATCAAGAATGTCCTTCAACAGAGGAATGAATACAGAAAATGTGCTGCATTTACACAATGGAGTACTACTCAGCTATTAAAATCAATGACTTCATGAAATTCACAGGCAAATGGATGTAACTTGAAAATATCATCCTGAGTGAGTTAACCCAGTCACAAATGAACACACATGGTATGCACTCACTGACTAGTGTATATTTCTCAAAAGCTCAGAATACCTAAGATACAATTCAGAGACCACATGAAACTCAAGAAGGAAGATCAAAGTGTGGGTGCATCTGTCCTTCTTGAAGGGATGAACAAAATACTCATGGGAGCAAATGTGGAGACAAAGTATGGAGCAGAGACTGGAGGAAATGTCATCCACATATTGCCCACCTGAGGATCTATCCCATATACAGTCACCAAACCTGGATACTATTGTGGATGCCAAGAATTGCTTGTTGATGGGAGAGTGATATAGCTATCTCCTGAGAGGCTCTTCCAGAGCCTGACAAATACAGAGGAGGATGCTCACCACCAACCATGGGACTGAGTACAGTTTCCTCAGTAAGGAATTAGAGAAAGGACTAAAGGTGCTGAAGGGGTTTGCAACTCCATAGGAAGAAAAACAATATCAACCAATAAGACACCCCATAGCTTCCAGGGCCTAAACAACTAACCAAAAAGTACACATGGAGGGACCCATTCCTCCAGCAGCATATGTAGCAGAGGATGGCCTTGTTTGTCATCAATGGGAGGAGAGATACTTGGTCCTGTGAAGGCTAGATGCCCCAGTGTAGGGCAATGCCAGGATGGAGAGGCAAGAGTAGGTGGGTGGGTTGGGAAACACCCTCAGAGAAGCTGGGGGAGGATGCATAGGATAGGGGACTTCAGGGGGACCTGGAAAATGGATAATACTTGAAACATAAATAAAGAAAATACCCAATAAAAATAGGGATGTAAGTAAATAAAATAACCAATAAAAAAATTAAAAAAGAAAGAAAGAAAGAAATGATCAGAAGTTAAAGGCTATCTTCAGCTGCATAGAGTCTTATAGGCTAACATGGGCTCCATGAATCTTATCTTAATGAACAAACAAATTGATTCAATGCACAAGTGGTTAAGTTTCATTCCTCTTCTGCTTTTTAAGTATCATGGTGTCTATCTTTGCTCACCAAATACCACAGGGTAATTTTTACATCTTGTCACAAAGAATAGAATATATTTTCATTGGAAATAAATTCACTCAAGCCAGAATGCTTTGTAAAACTGTTAATATCCTTATATACTTTTTCAGTGTCTTACTATTTCCTTAGATCTCTGTGAAAATTTTCACTTTTTAGTAAGTTGTCAAGAGAAGATCTTTCCTACCTGTCTATCCATAGTGATTTAGCTTTAGGAGAATAACTTACAATTAGACAAATAAACTTTCCTTCAGCACTTGAGGCATACCATGAAGACAGTGATACTAATGAGGCTGATGAGGTTAAGTGGGGTTTTTGCAGCTCATAGGGACTAGCTGCATGGCAGATTCCTAACACCCATAAGTAGAGGACTTAAAATAAATCCACATTGCCAGCTGCCAAGGATGCGTCACCAGATGACTTATTGATGCCTGATTCAAATTATGATGATATAGGCTGATTGTCCCTTCTTTCCTTCCTTTCCTTGCTCATACCAAAATTGCCATCAGATCTTAGCAGTTACAGTTTTATTCACTTCGTGATACAGTTCCTTTTTGAGAACTTTGGAAGTCTTGGATTTTCTGGTTTGGGTATGCAACCCAAGGCACACATGTATATTATCCCAAATTGAGACACCTTTCCCAGTGAGTATATTTTCTGTCTACTCAACATTTAAAACAAGCCATCACAACTATTAACACACCTGCTTACCTAAGTTAGAAAAGTACTTACATTCATATATTTAATTTTATTTTTTTCTTTATGTAAGATCTGAGTATAGCTGAAAGTGATTTCTATGAATGATAAGAAATGAGAATGTAAGACTTTTCACTACTGATATGTAGTTCATATAATTTATTTTCTTGACTATCTTCTTTGTCCCTTTATTATGGGTTGCTTGTGGTTTTATTAGTTGTCTCCATGTCTTTCTTCTATAGCATCTTCATAAATCAGTATTACAACCTTTGTTATCTGCTATTCTTCATGATTGCTTTGGCTGTTCTTTTGAATATCAATATATATTTTGGATTCAACTTCAGATTTTTCACTAAAATTACACTTAGATTTTAGCCGAGATAGCAGTAAATTAGCAGGTTAATTAAGAGAAGTTCACAGTTTTATTTTGTTGAGTCTTTCATTGCTTAATACAGAATGGCATTTAATATATTTATTGTTTCTCTCACGATATTTGATTTTTAAATCTACAGTATTAATTTTATGTGATAATGCCTTAGAAATATATTTTAGACTTATGTCTAGAATTAACTTGTAGCACTATTAAATATCTCCATTTCAGGTCTGTTATCTAATTAATTAGATCAGTATCAATATTAACTCAGATTCTTTTACTGATGTTGAGTCAGTGATTTCACTGATTCATTTTGAGATGTTCTAAGCACACAGTCTACAGATAAAGTAGCACCTGTATCTAATAAACACGTTAGCCTTCCCTATTTGACAGAAATCCAGGCAACTGAGAGACAGCATTGGAGGTTATTTTCCCACTAACTGTCATATGCATGAACTCTCTCTCTCTCTCTCTCTCTCTCTCTCTCTCTCTCTCTCTCTCTCTCACACACACACACACACACACACACACAAACATACACACACATACACACACAACTGATTATCTAACCCTTTGTTCTAATTATTCAGACTATTTGATATAATAAATTTGATATTTGAGGCATGACCTGCAGGTAAAGATTAACAAACCTCAACAAGGAGATAAGAAATTACATCACAGAACACAAGATCAGAAAATAAATGAATGCAGTTCAAATATATGTGTGCCTGGCTCCTATTATTTACAAGTCATAGAACTCTGGTGGATGACTCTGAGAACATTCATTGAAATACGTGATTCCAGATTTGCTGGCATTCCATAAATCTCAGTGCTATTAGGCTGCATGACCCACAGAGAACTGAGGCTGCTTGTTATCATGGAAAGCTAAGAGAAGGGGTAAGGCTTTCCACATAGTACCATTCAGTGCCTTCTGATTTCACAAGACTCAGTCCTGAGGCAACTCGTGTTAGAGTCCCTTAAGCAAATTCATTGAAACTCAAATGTTAATTACATTCTGTGTCTCATTTTACAGAAGTTAATAGCTCTTCCAGCAAGTAGTAACCCTAAGTTTAGGTTGCACTAATACTTTGTTATGCAATTTGGACCACTCAGCTAAAGCCACCCATAAGTAAGCCTGATAATGTGAGTTCAGTCCTTGGATTAATATGGCAGAAGGAGAGAATCGACTCCTAAAAGGTGTGCTCTTATCTCTGTGTATGTACTCGCACAATCTTTAAAACAGTTAGGGTTATTATAACCCTAACCATAAGTTAATCCATGGCTACTTACTAACTGTCATTTCAAAGGAAATATGGGAGGACATAGGAGACTAGAACACTTCATGGATCCTGGCTAGATGAAATGGTAGCTCTATCAGTCCTTGGCAAGAGTTGTCTCAGGGGAATTAGAAGGGTAAAAGCCGACAGAGCAACTGGCCATCATGGAGGAGAGAGAGAGAGGGAGAGAGAGGGAGAGAGGGAGAGANGAGAGAGAGGGTGAGAGAGGGAAAGATGGAGAGATAAGAGAGAGAGCGAGAGAGAGAGAGAGAGAGAGAGAGAGAGAGAGAGAGAGAGAGAGAGAGGGGAGGGGGAGAACCCTACTCACTTGGGTCCAATGCCAAGACATGTGCAGAGATATATTATTTTTCCTTTTGCTATGATAAAAATACTGTATGAAAAGCAACTTAAATGATGTCCTATTTTGGCACACAATGAAGCTATACTATATCATGTTTATGGTAGTGAAGTTATCATTGCAGAAGTTTGAAACAGCTGATCATTGCTTGACCAAAGAATGCAAAGAGATAGATAAAAGTTTATGTTCAGCTCATTTTCTTCTTTTAATATAATACATGAACATAGTTTCCCACATTCAGAGACGCATTCACTTCAGATAACATAATACATAAAATCCCTCACCAACATAGTCATGTTGTATTAACAAGCAAAAAGGAGAAAGAGATAAATCTGGGTGCTCATCTAGCTTTTCCTTTCGTGTTTCACTCAGGAAGCCAAGCCAGGAACAGGTACTTCCCACTTTTAGTTTCCTCAACCTCAATTAACCAAACCAAGATAATACCTTATAGCCATCAATATTCTTAATCTTGATCACTCACAGATGTGTCTGGAGACTTGTGCCACAGTTGGTTCTAAATCAGGTCAAACTGACAATGTTATCGATCATGCTAGCATTGCTGTGTAGAGGACAGATGTTAACCTCAAACCAAATCATTTATTATTCTGAATTTTTTACCTTACATAATTTCATATCATCTTTCTCTCCAAACAAAGGCACATGAGTTGATGAGCATATATCAGTTCACTTCATAACTGTGACCACACATTACCTGGGATGAGTGAACACTGACGAGATGATGTATGGGGTCTGTTGAAAAGACGAGGACACAAGGTCATTATTTCTCAGCAGAATAAGCCACCCTATCTGAGGAACTTGAGGAATGCTTTAAAGATATATCAGTTGTTGATAATGCTATTCAATGAAGAGTTAGTTATATTTTGGAGGGAAAATAATTCAATGATGTCAAGGATGAGTCAAAACATACATTTATTACCTAAGGTTCAAACACAATGAAAGACAACTGTCTACAATATGTATCATAGATAAAAAGAATATTTCATTTTAAAACCATCAATAAATTGTTGTTTCATTCCTTAGGGACAAATTTCCATTTTCTCTGATTTCTTGTGAACTAAGAAATAAACTTTTTAAATTCATTAGTTATCACTAACGCAACTGAAGGCAACCCCTTTACAAAGGCTCAAGATAAAAGAAGCCATTATTATTTTCTTATCCTGGGCTAGGGGAATGGCTCAGCTAATGAAACACTGGATCAGCAAGCATAAGAACAAAGGCATGGATCCTCAGAACTCATGGTATTACCAAATGAGCATAATATCACTCTTGTACTTCCAGCCTTGTATGGCAGAGGTAGGACTTCTTAAGGCAAGAGAAACCATTTTGTCAAGCTCTGGGTTAGATTGAGAGAATCTCAGTGAATAAAGCACTGAGTGACTGAGCATGATTCCTGACATCAAACTTGGTCCTCTACACACATGTGCACACTTCTAAACATGGGAAGGTTAGTTTAAGGTTCTTGAATGCTTCAACCCCACTTCTAGCCCACCAGCCAGAGGTAAGGTAACTAAGGTTTATAGGAAAAGGGGGCCATGGACCTGTTGAGAAGTAGTTCTTTGGAGCAATTCCAACATTTGTTTTTAGGATACCAGCAGTTCAGTCCAATAGCAAACACCAAACATGAATCAGTAGCAGTAGGTCAAACCAGCACATACCTCTAGGCTCTGTCCAACAGGCAAAAGTCAGTGGAAATGGCAAGAATCAGCATAAATACCATGAGAATTTCTTTCACATGTTTCTCTATACAAAGTCAAGACAAGCGAGAAGAGTCAATGAAAGGAAGCTTTACTCTATCTCCCATTTGTACAAGACACATTGGGTTACTGAGGGGAAAGCACGGAAGCAGAAGCAAGCACTTTGCTTAGGAATAAGAGAGTTCATAGAAAGCCAAACTAGGCTACAGAATCTCAAGTCCCATTCCCAGTGAACATTCTTCTCCCAGCAATTCTCAAACTTCTCATGGTTCTCCAAACTTACCAAACAGCATGCCTAGTTCGGGGCCCAGTATTCAAACACAAGGGCCTATGTTGGACATTTTACTTTCAAACCATAAGACTCAGGAGTCCTGTAATAATCAGCAGAAAGTATAATGAAATGGCCCACATACATATGCATCCCTATAGCCTTATTTTTCTATTCAACACAGTTATGTAGAGAACTGCTACTTGCTATACCAAATGTAAATGCTGCATAAGTGCATATGCCCTCATACAGATTAACATAAAGAAGTTAGTGATCTAGTCATTTCCTTCAGCTTCTGTCTTTTTGCAGCACAGTCCTATAATTATTTGGTTTTAAATATAAGGTAGGAACATGCGGGGAAAGAGCAAGACTGTGAAAGAGTGGCTGAGAGCATGGGACATCAAGGGTCCTCATGAAATAGCAAAGTAACAGACTATTTCTTCAGTCAAACATCGATTTAGAAGATGGCTTGTTTAGCAAAGTATTTGTTTGACAAGCTGGTGACACGCACTTGTAATCCCAGTGATGGGAAAGTAAAGGCAAGAAGACATCCAAGTCCCCCTCTGTCTCTCTGTCTCTCTGTCTCTCTGTCTCTGTCTACCTGTGTCTCTCTCTGTGTGTCTCTGTCTCTCTATCTCTCTGTCTTTGACTCTGTCCCTCTCTGTCTGTCTGTCTCTCTCTGTCTCTGTCTCTTTCTCTCTCTCACATACACACACAGGAGAAATAGCGAGGGATGAACTTGGAATTAAAATGTTTTTCTTAATTCCATGTAAAATAAGGAGACTAGCTTTCCCAAAATTTATTTCCAAAATACACTTGGTTTTCTCCAGTTGAACTAAAATAGCTACAGTAAGTGACAACTGACCTACTTTTTCATTTATATATAGAGTCAAAATAGAGTTATTCCAATAGAAAGCTCCTCTGACTTATTCTCAGGTCATCTCCCACTAGCTGCAAGTGTGACAGAAAAGCTGGCTCATTAGTACTGTGGTGATGCTTGTGTGGGAGGACTTAGCATCCCATTTTTGCTGTTTGACATTTTTCTCTCTAATGTATAATCTACTGAGAGAAGCTTATCCTCAGCTCATGCTACTCAGTTGGAAGTGAAGTACTTGCTAATTATCTCCTCATGAATCCATGAGCACTGCAAATTTTGGTGTGGTTGTTTAGTATTTGGCATTAATGATCTAACACACATTCTTTAAGGTGGGAATCTAAGGCAAGGTGCCAGTGCAATGTCTGCACCAAGTTTAAGGCTGTGAACACAAAGTGGAAGTTCCCAAACCTGCCTATAGGCAGCCAAGGAACAGCAAGGTCACATTTCCCTGAGAGCAAAGAGGAAAGGAAATTTCTGGAAAAAGAATGAAAAAGAAGATAAAGAAGAAGCTAGTGTACTGGGCTAGGGGAATGGCTCAGGGTATATTTGCCCACCTCACACATGCATGAGAAACTTTGCTACAGATCGCACACATAAAGCGAATTTGGGTGGTGACCATCTGTAATCCCACAACTCCAACAGTGGGTTGGGAAGGACATGGAAAGAAGAAAGTTCACAGAAGTTCTTGAACTAGCTAGCCTGTTGTAAATTGTACAAGAAACTGGAGACACTCCCTCAAATAAATTAGACAATGAGGGAAAGGACCTTGATCAACACACTGCCTCAATTTTATGTGTGTCTCATTAACACACACAAATGCAAATATGTTCATCATATAGAGTGGAAGATGAAAATGAAAAAATAAAATGTGCTATAGCAATATGAAAGATTCTTTTATGTGGAAAAAAAAGCATGCAAGCTGTCCATCTCCTTGGGTGAATCCAGATCATAAAGAGGTTTTTCTCTTAAACATATTCAGTAATTTTGATGAAAATGAATTTGCTGCCAAAAGTTTAAAAATTGACAGGATGCACATAAAGATGAGATCAATTTCTTCTACCTTTGAAAAAGAGGCTGATCTAATGAAGTTCCATCTGGCTTGTGTTGGATGGAGCCCAGGGATCAAGAACCTCCGAGTCCTCTGCTGAATCTACCTGACCTCTTCCTCAGCTCATCCCTTCGAGCCACGTGTGTTTGTGTTTCCTGGTAGTTTCTCTATGTCCTAACTCCGCCTGTCTTAGCAGTGAGCATTCCAACATTGAGAGATGTTTTGGGACAAGGGTTCTTCAACTAAACTGTACCCTGAAATCACCACTTGGCACTACGTTTCCTGTTGTGATGACATACTCTGACAAAACAAAAAACAAACAAACAAACAAACAAACAAACAAAGGGATTGGTTTTTTTAAATCACAGTTCCAGGTTTCAGTCCAGTTTCAAAAGGAAGTCACAGTAACAAGAGCCTGAGGCACTGATATCATGGCAGCCTCAGTCATTCAAAGATCTGATGAGGGGTAGTGCTCAATTTTCTGTCTTTTTTCTTTCAGGCATAGGGAATGGTGACTCCCTCACTTATGGTGAGTCTTCCCTCCTTAATTGTTTTAATCCAGAGTATCCTTCACAGACATTCTCAGAAGCTAATCTAATCTAGATAGTTCCTCACTGATGAAGGTACAAAGTGATCTCTTAAATGGGTTTAAATTCTGTAGTGTGGACAAGAATCAATGACTAACACAGCCATTAAATACCCAGGCCGTATACCATATGAAGACAACAAGGTACTCAAATATGAATGCTTTTTTGAAATTCTCCAGGATACAACAATGCTCACCTATGTTAGGAAACCATAGTGCCTGACTATTTCTCAGACTCCTGAAGTGAACCTCTCTTCCACTGGACTCAGATAATCAAGAAACTTTGAGAACTGTGGAAAGACAGATGGGAAGGTACACAAGGGGAAAAGTAACATAAGACAGTCACCTCAGAAGTTATCACTGCTAGTTCATATAAGATATCAGTTGTGTCTGCTACTACCTCTTCCCTATGCCAAGCCATGTGCCCTGTAGCATCTCTCACTGGGCAGCATCGATAGGCAGCCATGCTATGACCCCGTAGCTCTTGCAGAGTTCTCCTCCTCTCCCTTGCAGCTGTGAGATGACTGTACTTTATGCCCTGTGATTTATAATAGGTAAGCTAGGCCTTGTGCTGTGCCAATTATCTTGTCTCTCCTGCAATCCTAAAAGAATAAGACACTTGCTTGGTTCTTGAGATCTAAAGGGAACTGGTGTGCCTAGAGGCTTCCATCTCTTCTTTCAGTGTTCCTCAAAGCTGCCCTGTCAGTCAGAATTCTCTGTCTCTCTCAATATTTCTGGAGCCTGGAAAACACACCCATGCAGGACCCCTGCCACACTATCCACAATGGCTGTCTCTCTTAAGAAAACCTATTTCCAAGGGCTGAAGATGTGCTTTCTCTCCCAGGCTGGAATGCAGCCCTCCTAATAAAATGGATCTGAAGGGCAATTCATCTCATCCTACTCTATCTAATGCCCCGAATCCTTCTCTTCTAGTTTTTAGGATTTGTTTACTTTTTTTTTTTTTACCTGTATAGGTGACTTGTTTTCATGTATGTACAAGAGCCACATCCAAGTAGTGCATTCATGGAGATGCCAGAAGAGGACATCATACCACCTGGAACTGAAGTTAGAGATAATTATCAGCCACTGCCCAGAGGCTAGGTATCAAATGCCATCCTGGCTTTAACACTATCTGTCATCTAGTTTGTTGTCAGTTCTAGTCTTTTTAGTAGAGATGCCTATAGGCAAGTCGGTCCGAGAAAAAGCCAGGCTTGAACATCACAGATTTAGAGCATTTACAGTAGCTGAAAATGTTCAAGTGGGCTGTGGACATTTAGTCACCTGGTAAATGAGCAAACAGGTGCCCTGGATGTCGCTGAACAGGTTAGTAAATATAACTGGATTTCACTTTTGTAGTGTGCTTCAATTTCACGTTCATTTTTCTGTAGCTTTTTAGTTCTCTTGAAGAGTTTTTACATCTGCAAAATTGGAGGACATGTTTATAATTGGTAAGCTCTCCACTATCACCGAATTTTCAACCTATATTTTAAGTGCCAACCAGCTGCTTATTTTCTGTCTTGTAGTTGTTTTGCCTCAGGAACCTAGTGAGGAAGTTGGCATCTGGCAGATTATCAAAAATTTTAGATAGTGGCTGAAAAACTTTTAGAAAACTTTGTTCTTGCCCCTAAATTTTCTGGGACTTCATATGAAATCTTAAAATATAAAAATAAATTGGAGGATCTACTTTTTTGTTTCTGTGTTCTATTATTATTATTATTATTATTATTATTATTATTATTATTAGTCACGGTTTCTTTGTGTAGCATTAAGGTCAGGCTGACCTGGGTATTATCATCCTCTAGTTCCAGGTCAGGCTTTCACAATACTGACACTACCAAACCCAGTTATAAGTTCTTTCCATAAGTTCTTTTTTGGGTTCTTACACATGGCTTTGACTCTGTGAATAATGTCTTTTCCTTTTCGATAACTCCAGATAGTGACTGTCTTGGACAGAGTGTCGAAGATTAGTTTAACTCCCTCCCCTGACTTCTACATCAGCAGAAAGGTGACAACACCACCCAAGAGGAATAAGCACTGGGATCAAAGAAGGGGGGGGGGAGGTGCAATTTGATGTGGGTGAGGCTCTGTTTTTTGGGATTGCCTGGCATGCAGGATGCCCAAGATTTCATTCCTATCACCAAATATACCAGAGTGCTAATACTTAGAGCCAGTATCGACTTACTTGGTAGCCTGCATCAACATCTTCCCCTTTGATCTGTATATTTGATCCCACCTCTGTATATTTCTGTGTATTCCCTTTATCTTAATGTCTAGGCCACCTCTTCAGCTGTGTCTGTTCTCCCAATTTTGAAGGAGTAGTGTGCTGAAATAATCTCCTCAATAAAGTTATGAATCACAAGGATTTGTTAAGCTAGTTAAGAAAATCATGAGTCCTTGGCCAAGAGCAGGCTCCTGCCTGGAAAAGATCTTTGGTACTGAGACAATGAGATTTTTAAAAATGTCTTTAATAGAACATTGTCTGGGAAATTTAGGAGGAATTGTTGAGAAGTAATGGAACAGACATTCCAAATAACACACAATGATTAATGGATCTACTAATATGGATACACACCTTTCCAAACAGCAAGGTTACTGTCAAGAAAAAATTTGTAAATTTTGTAGACAAAAGTTACAAATTCAGTTCTGATAAGAATTCAATTTGAGGCATTATGAAATGTCTAAGTAGAAGTTCTTATAGCTGTTTAGATTTATGGGCACTGTTAAATATTTGAAATTTAAATTGCTCAAATATTACATTCAGGAAAATCTTTATAAAATGACTACATTCTTATTTTGTGTTACTTATTTTGAAGTCAAGGAGACATTAGAAATGTTTGTTAATTTTGTTTTACCATATTGCATTCCTAAACAATTTTATGAGAAAGAAGAATATCACTTCTCAATCCATTCGACAATTAATTAAATTATACAGTTCACTAACAGTGTATAGACAGTAAGCAATAAAATTACAAAATCTAGCCATGGAAACATTCTGACTTTTCTGGGGTAACATTTGGTTGATCTTGTTTGCTTCACCAACAGGTTTGAGCCAGGACCTTTGTATTTTGGTGTTGATTTTTTACTAATTATCTGGAAACTTAATTTTATAAGTACTCATTCTGCTTCTTGTTTTGTTTTCTTAAATACATTTACATTTTTCTGCTTTTCGAAATGAATGTGCTATTCTTTGTTAAATAGCACTACAGTGTCATCTTAAAGCAAGCTCTAACACAGTCCAAATAAAAAACTGTATGCTCCAACAACAGCAACAAAAAATTGCTATCACCCCTTGCATTTGCCATGGGGTCCTACCGTGTGGTCTTCCATTTTGTGACACATCACTGGTGTCTATTCATACAGAGGAAGCAAACTGTACATATCAGGACACTTTTGTCCCAGGAAAGAGGCCCTTTTGGTCTTATAGAACCCTTCATTGAAAAAAATGAGAAGCAGTTTCCTTTTCTTTTTTTTTCCAATTTTTATTAGGTATTTACTTCATTTACATTTTAAATGCTATCCCCAAAGTCCCCTATACCTTCCCTCCCCCACCCCTACCCACCCACTCCCCCCTTCTTGGCCCTGGTGTTCCCCTGTACTGGGGCATATAAAGTTTGCAAGACCAAGGGGCCTCTCAGTTT
This sequence comes from Mus pahari, assembly GCF_900095145.1. Taxonomy (NCBI): domain Eukaryota; kingdom Metazoa; phylum Chordata; class Mammalia; order Rodentia; family Muridae; genus Mus; species Mus pahari. The sequence goes on along the minus strand of NC_034594.1, from coordinate 75,427,507 downwards.
CTATTTGCAGACAAATATGGCTTCCAAGTGGAGGAGTACTGGCTGGGTCATGGCAACCAGACCTATTCTAAGTTATTTCAGTTGATCCTTGGAAAAATTCATTGTCTAGTGAGGACATATAACAGCACATTGCCCTTCATGCTCACTGACTCTTCAGGTATGTTTAGTCACATGGAGCCGGAGTTTTCCTTTTACCCTGTTTTATGAGATTCCTCCTGGGGCAACAGGCACACACATGTCTTCTCGTCCCTGATTAGGAGTCCTTGCCAGACAAAAATGGAGATTATGAAAACGTCCAACTTTGTATTGCTTATAGTGAAATAGGTGAAACAGTATGTAGATGAACATGGTGGAGGAGCTATGTACGGGAACATGGGTGACCCTAAGGCAGCTGCATCACTGAAAGTCCTTCCTGGCCTGGGTGTTGACTCATTAAAGCTGGAGTTCACTGCATGACTTGCAGGCAGGTGGAAAAAACTCCTCTTTGGGAGTTCCACTCTTCATAGCCTCGACAGCTCCAAAGTTATTGACTGCTTTAAAATTACCAAAAAAGGGCCCCTTAGGAATCTTGCCAGTTTCACCTTACCAAGTCCTGTGCAGTTGATTATTTGCTGAGTCTCCTGAGTCTCTGGTCCCCTTCCTAGAGGGAAAGTTTGAGTTGCCAAAAAATATCTGGATAGAACCTAGATCAGCCATGGAGTTTCTCTATGGTTCCCAAATCTCCAGCTTTCTCACAGGCCATTGTAAAGCTTCCCCTATGTATTTAGACCCTATGTATTTAGGAAACACAACCACTAATGACTGCGATGTGTGCATATAGACATATGGAGACCTGTGGCTTAATTCTTGCAGTGCAGTTATCAGTCTCATTTTTAACATCGGTTACAGCATGGACCTGAAGTTTAAAAATACAATAACAAGTTCTTGATTTAATAACCCAGGATAAGGGTCTTTAGGGAGTTTTGTCTCTTTGAAAAACCTTCACTTGTAACAATAGAACCATCTGGAGTTGATTTCTGAGGACACCATTAAAAATACTCACCCAATTCACCTATGCTTCAGCTCTTAACTGAATCATTGTAACAGTGGCAGCAGCGGTATATGCAAAACTATATTAGTTTATTTTACTTACCCCTAATTCATATACTTGGCCTTTTCATATCAACCCTAAACGATTTCAGCTTAGCTTTAATTGTGAGCATGCATAAATGCATTGGCTCATAACAGATAATAGAAAAGTAAAATGATCTAAAATACATTTTAGAGGATACTTTCATTTTGTAATATATTTCAGAAAGTGGGACTATATTCTCCATGAAGGAATATATTAAAGTCATGCTGGACTGTCCAATAACCTGTGGTGCTCACTATGGATTATTCAGATGTTTATGACCATAGAAAAAGGTTGTCCATCAAAATCTGATGAATTATAATTTCTAGGGTTATTTTCCCAACAAAATTTCATATCTCAAGCCAAAAATAAAAGCTTTCAATAATAATCCCTCATTAAGAGGATGATAGATTGTTATGACAGATCTTCATCTTCCTAATTCACATATACATAGTTTCTAGACCTTCAAAATCTGGCTTAGCACAGCCAGTGATGCAGAAGTGTTGTTTGTCCCTCTCCAGTGCCCACCCACTGAAAGCTATTTTGTAATCTATACCCATACCCATATACTGTCAGCTTCCCATTTGTCAAAGCAAAGATGCCACTAGGGAACTCTATTGCTTTGCCTTAAGAAGAAAGTTTGGTGACTTCACATAGTTACTGTGTTCTCCTTGATATTTCACTGTATTCTGGTTGCTTGTCATACAGGAAGCAGGAGACTGGATGTTGGGCTGTGGTAGTAGATTTTGATCAACAATAGTGAGATCTTTCAGGATGTGCTGCTATAACAAGAGTGTTTCATTTATTTCCTCATTCACTCTCCCATTCTTGTCTTTGTGGATCCCTGACTATCATAATTTTTTCTATGTATTGAGTAAATAATATGTGCCAAATCTGTGCTCAGCTTTTAATATATAGGAGGCAACTAGATGAAGAATGAAATAGAAAGGAACAGCATGGCCTCTGCATTTTGAGGTCTCTGTTCTCAGTACTCCTTACCCAAGGGACATTTGTGCTCAGCATTTCCTACATTGGAGGTGAAAGTTCATAATATTGTTTAAATAGGAGGGGCCTCAATTTAAGTCTCCCTATGAAGGCGAGATCTGTGCTAGACTTCCATAAACAGGCGGGACCTTGCTCAACATTTCATACATAGGGATATTCAATACCTGCTATAAATGGAATATATATATATATATATATATATATATATATATATATATATATATATCTCCCTGGAACTGGAGCTAACGGCTTGTGAACTGCCCAACATTAGTGGTTTGGGGGAACTGAATTCTAGTAGTCCATTGTAAGAGCAACAAGTGCTCTTAATGAATGAGCCATGTGTACTTTCCAAAAGAAACAAGATCAGATGATTTTCCCATGTTCCTTTTGTCTTTACTCACACCATCAGCTTTTCACAGGACATGACCTTGACTAGAGAGGTGGCTCAGTTGGTGAGATCATTTGTTAAGTAAGCTAAAAACTCAAATCTAAATGCCTATCAAGTACATAGATGGCTAAGTGTGGCCCAAAGTGAGCCTGTAAATCCAGGACTATAAATGATGAAGACAGCATGATTCCAGAGTCTTGCTGAGTCTCAACCCAGGTCATTTTCTGAAAGAGTCCGTGTATTAAAGAAATAAAGTAGAGAATGACAGATAAGGACACTGGACATTGGACTTTGACTTCTTTTCACAAGTGGTCTTGCATTCACATGTGCACATACACCATACACATACACACACACAGACACACACACACACACACACACACACATATATATATATATATATATATATATATATATATATATATATATATATATAATCTTAAAATTAGTGGGAATAAGCAATTTCTAACTTCTTCTATAAATAAAGTTAAATAATTAGAATATGAAATTATAGCATGTCCATTTACCTTTGAATTCCTGAGATCATTTATTTTAATACAAGTATGCCTTACATAATATTTGGGATATATTTATATAGAAGTTATTAAGTGGTGTTTTTTGAACAAGTTATGTTTTATGAAAATAGGCAAGTTGAATCTACAGAAAAGAATCTAGAAGAATAATAAAAAATTGTAATAAGGTTGGGCTGGGGAGGTGGCTCAGTGGGTAGAGTGCTTGCTGTACAAGTGTGAAAAGTAGACTCCAGGTTCCCAGTGTACACAGAGAAATTATAACCCAGTGCTGGAGTGGGAGGGTAGGGTAGGAGGTGGGGGAGGGCGACACAATGACAGTGACAATACATACACAGTTGAATCATGGAGAACTGGACTTCATAGCCAGTCAGCCTTGCTGAGACAGAGAGCTCCAGGTTCAATGAACAGCACCATTCAAAATAATAATAATAATAGTTATAATTATAATTATAATAATAATGATAAGATGATGATGATGATGATGATAATGATGATGATGATGACAACGACGACTTGAGAGGCAGAGGCAGGTAGACCAATGTGAGTCTAAGGCTAGACATGTCTACACAAGTTCTACACCTGCTACAGGAAAGGATTTATAGTCCTATATTTTATTTTATATTATTTTACTTTATTTTTAAATTTTCATTAGATGGCTTTCCCTTCCTCTAAGCATTTATTTTTTTAACTTATTTTATTAGATATTTTCTTCATTTACCTTTTAAATGCTATCCCGAATGTCCCCTGTACCCTCCCCCCACCCTGCTCCCCTGCCCACCCACTCTCACTTCTTGGCCCTGGCATTCCCCTGTATTGGGCATATAAAGTTTGCGAGACCAAGGGGCCTCTCTTCCCAATGATGACTGACTAGGCCATCTTCTGCTATATATGCAACTAGAGACACGAGCTCTGGGGGTACTGATTAGTTCATATTGTTGCTTCACCTATAGGATTGCAGACCCCTTCAGTTCCTTGGGTAATTTCTCTAGCTCCTGCATTGGGGTCTGTGTTCTATCCTATAGATGACTGTGGGCATCCACCTCTATATTTGAAGGGAATTGGCATAGCCTCACAGAGATAACTATATCAGTGTCCTTTCAGCAAGATCTTG
>NC_034594.1:75408327-75422916 GCF_900095145.1 Mus pahari | reverse complement strand
GCCAGACTGATTTCCAGAGTGGTTGTACACGCTTACAATCCCACCAGCAATGGAGGAGTATTCCTCTTTCTCCACATCCTCGCCAGCACCTGCTGTCTCCTTGAAGATCATCAGTAAATAAGCATCTTATATTTTACCTGGAAACACTAATTTATGAACCTAGTGTAGGTCTCTAAAACTGGGTCCAAGTAGTGTTTTGTCTATACAAGTCATATAAGACCCAATGGTTTCAAAACTATCTGTATAATATTAGTTTTGATCATAGACAACCTCAGTAATTTTCCTATCCCCATTGGATATCACCCACAATACCTCAAAGCTCTCCAAATAATTAAACATGTCCTGTGTATAACAGCAGAGACCTTTGCCTATAGGGACATCTATAGTGTCAAGTGTCTACTATATTATCTGGCTCCTAATCCAAATGGATCTTAAATGTTGACCTCTGAGACCTTGAGGTCTCGCCACTTTGACTACTAGTGGACATTCCTTATAATAAACCTTTTCAGACTGCTCCATTTCATCCTTGGACTCTGTGAGAGACTATGTTCACTATTTCCTTAACAGAGCACTAACGGAGTAGACACTTTTATTATGTCCACAGGTTCCAGGCACTGAAGGGATTAAAGTGAAGAAAACTGAGGAACCAAGGAGAGGGATGATCATTAATTTAATTCGTCAATAAAAGTAGCACAAAGAAGAGTGGAAGTGAGAAGGAAGAGGCTTGAGCAGGTGTATAAATAAGGGGATTCAGATAAGCATCAATGAGTGGCAGATGGAAACAGATCATTTAAAGCCTTTTTTGTATATTCTCTGAATAAAAAGTCTTGCAGAACTCTGGGATAAATTCTTATTGTTGATAAGGCCAAAACACCTGTGTATGTGGAAAGCAATTTTTCAGAGCTTCTTGCTCTCTAGAAGTAATGGACATGGAATATTTTAAAGTAGCAACCAATTTCTTGATGGTTGTGCCTTAGGCATTTTAACTTCTTCACCTCATTTTCAGGTCTGTGGGTGACTTCCTTCCTGTTCCACCCTTTGTACTGGCTCACTCATATTAGTTGTGATTCTACAGTTTGTGAAATAAGATCACATTGAAACTCATTTATTATAATTTCTGGAAAGAGCTTCAGGTTGTTTTATACACTAACATATTTATGGTCAGAATAACACAGTTTTGTGGACTTGGTGCTCCTAAATGTGAAAACAATTCCATTATTCACCTTATCTCTCTGACTGAAAGGAAGCCATGTATTGCAGCATTCAGAAACTACTCTGTAGCTTTGGCTGTCCAGGAACACACTCCGTAGACCAGGCTGGGCTCAAACCCAGAAATCTGCTGCCTCTGCCTCCCAAGTGCTGGGATTAAAAGCATACACCCCCACTGCCCAGCTAAATTTTATTTATTTATTTTATTAGATATTTTTTTCATTTACATTTCAAATGCTATCCCCAAATCCCCCTATACACTCCCCCCGCCCTGCTCTCCAACCCACCCACTCCCACTTCCTGGGGCGTATTATCTTCACAAGACCAAGGGCCTCTCCTCCCACTGATTCCCAACTAGGCCATCCTCTGCTACATATGCAACTAGAGTCACAACTCTGGGGGGTACTGGTTAGTTTATATTTCTGTTCCTCCTATAAGGTTGCAGAACCCTTTATTTCCTTGGGTATTTTCTTTAGCTCCTTCATTAGGGATCCTGTGTTCCATCCAATAGATGACTGTGAGCATCCACTTCTGTATTTGCCAGGCACTGGCATAGCCTCACAAGTGATAGCTATATCAGGGTCCTGTTAGCAAAATCTTTCTGGCATATGTAATAGTGTAAATTCTTTATATATGAAAAATATCTATGGAAAAGAATCATGATGAAGATTAAATAAAGAGGTGATCTACAATGGGCCAGTGGCAGCCAGAAGTTGGTTCTCTGGCCTCATCTCTTGTCAATAACTCTTCACCACATTTCAAGTTAATTGCAATTCATTCCATATATGAATACAATAGCACCCAGAGTACTTTCTCAAAAGCCTTATTTAACTGTGTGGCATGAGTGCTAGACTTGTAGTCAGTAATTGTTTGTTCTGATCTGAAACTACTCATATTATATTCTAGGGCATCATCATAGCTGTGAGCTATGACTTCTAAAATGTGGTTTTGGGGAAGCCTTTTCTCCCAAACATTTCATCAGTGATATTTGCAGTCAAGACTACAAGTAAGAAATTTAGATTTGGCCTTGTAATATTTATAAATTGACTCAATTTCACACCTCTGACAGGAATGTTGACGTTTGAAATAAAATAGATTATTCATAGCAAGAAATACAGTGCATTACTTATAACTTTTGATGTAGCTGTGAATGAACAAAATGTTTATGAGTTTATTTAAAATAAATATTATTTTTAATTGTGAGTGAGAGAGAGAGAGAGTATGTGTGTGTGTAAACATGAGTTCAAGTGTTCAGTGTTTGTTTGTTTGTTTGTTTGGAGGGTATTCCATTATATTCATGTAGATACAATACATTCTGTATTAGATTCGGTTCTCAGTTACTAAAGGAGGGGAGAAATTGGATGTCCATGAATGAATTTATTCTTTAAACAAGAATAGGATGCGATATATTGATTACATTGAAAAAGAGCAGTGAGATAAACAGTATTTATACACAAATGTAATTTTAAGAAACTTATCTGTACAGTTTCCTGCATGCGATTCAAAGTCTGATGGCCAGTGTACAGGACTTGTGGTTTCACAGATCCACTGTGCACATCTTCTCCAATTGTCTAACTCTACCATGCAAATAATGGCGATGTAATCCAAGAACAGGAAAATAAGTTCGGATATTGAGGCCATAGTGTGCTGAGCAGCAACACTGTGTTGTGAGATCACAGCACTCATTGGCTAGCAACTTTAAAATCCTGAACCATGATTGTGAAGATTCCCATGAGATTCCCTTCACATTATCCATGCTGTCAAATACTGCACTTCCTGGTCAATGGCAGTGCTTTTTGGATGATGAGCTCAAGTCCAGGAGGCTTTACCTGGTAAGAATGTTTTATCTTTCCTCTTTCCAAGAAGATCTGTGTGAAACTCATAACTTTCCTTATTCTTTATTTCTTAATTAAAATATTTTTTATTTTTCAAACATAGATGTATACATTTGAGTGTGCATATAGTTGTGTAGCTATGGACACACATGTGCATGAATGCTAGAAGAGAGTGTTGGATATCCTGGGGGTGGAGTTACGGTTGTTTATGAGCTTCCTAATGTATGTGCTAGGAAGAAAATCCAGCATTTCTGAAAGAACAGTATAAATCCCAACTATGGCCACCTATTCAGGTCCATTATTCCTTTAAAAATAATAAATAAATAAAAATAAAACAATTTATTTATCAGAGGGAGAAAAAAATGGCAGCACCAAGTAAAATGTTTGTATTTTCTTAACATCTAAGTGAACAATTCACTTTAAATAATTTTATCCATTCTACTGTAATTTATGTCTCATGCTAACTAATGAAATGAATTACTTTAGGCTGAAAAATCAGTGCTCTTTCCTTTTCTCACATTCCTGAATTAGCTTCATCTGGAATGTATTTCTACAGTAGCCTCTCTTCCATGCCAGTGGCTTTGTTACTGGATTGTTTGAATCAATTATAAGGAAGTTACACTTAAGAACACAGAATGCACAAGGTGTCCCTTACAAAAATGGGCTTCTAGTTTTAAGGCTGAAGTAACACACCCAAGATGGTTACTCCTTTATGTTTATTTTCTAAAGAAAATGTTCTATATATGACCCCACACTGCTGAAAAGGAGCTTATACATATGTAGGTTTAAAAAAAAAGCATTCTGGAAGTGTAGAGACCAATTGAATTGTTTCATGAAACAATACTGTTGCTGATGTTATTGTAATTTTTAACAATTAGTGGGCTTGTCTTATTCATTATCTCAAGTGATCTTTAGGGGAAACATAGGCAGTCCAAATTACATGTAAGCAGTTTTCTAGTTATGGGGTCACATGACTGTAATTTTAGTATTTGGGATAATGAGGCAAGAGGATCAAAAAATCAAGGCCAACAGAAGCTACATAGAGAAACTCTCTCAAAAAACAACAAAATAACCTCTCCCTTTCCTTCTGCCCCTCCTTCTCCCTCTCCCCCATACCCCTCTCTCCAGTTACTTTGAGAAGCAATATGTAACCTCTTACCTGTGGCAACCACCTTGCTTTTGTTCTGCCATCATGGACTCTCATCATCTAAAACCATGTCTAAATTAAATGATTTCTTTTAAATGTTTTCTTGCTCCTTATATTTTACCACTGAAATAGAAAAATAACTAAGACAGAAGTTGGATTCAAGAGTGGAGCATCAATATTACAGGCATGATCATATTTTTTTTTTTTGGATAAATGTTGGAGAATTTGGGACTTTAATTGGTGAAAACAGTTGAATGCTGAAATCAGAGACAATCTTGCTGATAGAGACATGGACTATGAAGATCCAGTTCCAGAGTTTTAAGAAGGGAAGAATATTAGCAAACAAGCAAGAGACTATTACTGTGATATTTTGTCCCTGTCTAAAGACCTGCCTGAGGCTAAGTTTAAAAAAAATGTTTGGATAAATTTCTTCAGTATGGAGAATTTCAAGGCTGGCTAATATGGGTCAGTTTGGAAATGCTGTCCACGTGGTTCAGGATTTACAACAATGAAGAATACACAAATAAATGGGTTGTGGGATCTTCTGAAGTTAAGGAGAGTCAGTAAGGCTAGGCACATTGCAAGGGAGTCCCGTCATGCCCAGCATAGAGGACCTGAGAGAGCATTGGAGAGCATTGTGAAAGTGAAGCCTGGACTGCTTTGGAGACCTGAAGATGTTAGGTATACCAGAGCTATGGTGTATCTTCCAGAGAGTGGTACAGAGTGGAATCACTCCAACAGAGAGAAGTAGATGGACTTCTCTCTTTGTTTTCATTTTGAAAATATTAACCCCAAGTCAGACATAAACTTTTATTGAGAAAATAGGTAGAATATGTTACTTACATTTTCTTCATACACAGAATAGAAAATGTCTTCTTACAGGAAACTTGCAACCAGTTTTTCTTGTCCACCTTACCCCTGAAAAGCAAGAATGAGAACCAAAGAACACCATATTTGGAGAAATACACTTGTAAATTTTGTAACTAAGAAAGATGTTGTTATGTAGTAAGCCACTGCTGTTAATTTGCCTCTACCTTGCCCAAATGATGGGATCAAACATCCACTATAATGAATGATGAATTCTTTTCTTAAATTTCTTGTGTCACATGTTTTGTCATATAAAGGAGCAAAAGAACTAACTCAAAAATCTGAGAGTGGAGTTATTCCTATGTTAGACTTGAGCAACTGTTTCTCTCTCTGGCTAGGTGTGAATTGTGAGGTGAATAGGTAGCAAATATGACCTGGAGAAATTGGAGATTGCTATAAACAGAGCTTAATAGGAAATTCTGAAAAGTGTTTCCATTAGAAATAGAGACTTTAGGACTGCATATATAAAATTGTATATGGCATGAAGTATTCTTTTAAGAATTTAACTACACATAATTCATTGTATGTTCTGACAAAGAAAAAAAAAATTGGCTACATTCTGCTGGAATCCTGAAGACCTTGATGAGGCAGATCAAATAACAGGTCAATTAACTTGGTGGAAGAAATTTCAAAGCATTATTGTATTTAAGCTGTGATGTGGTAGTTGTTGCTCACTCCTTTTAGCTTGGGTATCATGAGAACTGAAGTGAAGTAATAGAACACAAACATTTGAAAAGTATGAAGTCTGGTGAGAAAGAGAAATGAGCACAATTAAAATAGGCAGAGTGAGACCAGCAACTGTAACTTTAGCTATAAAATGCTTAGTATTGTTGAAGGAGGCTGACATCTGTGCTAGGATGATGGAAAATTTACTTCTAAGGCAAGACTTTCCACATTTAGTGTTCATCAAAGCATCCTGGATTTAAGTCACCTTCAACATGCACTTCTAAGAGAGACATGGGGTCACAGTGTCTTGTTCTGTTATTTTTCAAGATTGGAGATAATATCAACTTAGCAAATGGAAATGCAAAATTGCTTTCATGACCATCTGAAATGTCTACATTTGACAGAAAAGTCAAACTAGTGTCACATTTGTCAATAAATATGATAAAGTATGAAAATTATGTTACAACTTTATCACATAAGAAAATAAAACTACACAAACTTTCTACTTTTTAAAACATTTATCTTTTGTAAAGGAGTCAAAAGTTTAAAATACAAAAGCTTATTAAAATGAGCCAACTTGCATCATCATAATATATAACTAATCTTGAATAAGAAATATTGCACTCGGGAGGCAGAGGCAGGCGGATTTCTGAGTTCGAGGCCAGCCTGGTCTACCAAGTGAGTTCCAGGACAGCCAGAGCTATACAGAGAAACCCTGTCTCGAAAAACCAAAAAAAAAAAAAAAAAAAAAAAAAAAAAAAAAAAAAAAAAAAAAAGAAAGAAATATTAATATCTTTTAACTTTAGGAATTTCAGCACTTTGACATTTATAAACTTGATCCTATCTACAGGCTTACAAAATAAAGAAAACATGCAAATGTTTGACTCACAGCAAGTAGTAAAGAAGACTTCCAATAACTCTATGTACTATTGAGCAGCAATGTAGCTCTTTCCTTCATTTCAATTCCCGACAGGCCTCTCTTTGGCAAGGTGCATGTCATTGCTTGTTAGATGCTGGGTTTGGCAAATACTCTTTGACTGTGACAGAGTGCCTTGACTTCTGCCTGCTAACATCAGACGCTTCCTAGTGTTCTTGAATGACATACAGCTCTTCTAGTAACTGAAGCATAACCACATTTTTTTTCATTGATTATCTTAACTTTGTGAACACAGACCCAGTGACAGGGCTTTAGATTCAAGATTTCTTGGCTGTTTCCAATGAATGGACGACTTTATGGTGATTTGCAAGATGGAGCTGCCCGTTTTGGGTTTCAACTTTAAGATATGCTAGGCTTACATCAGCACTGAAAGTTTTGTCAAATCATATGTTAGAACAGAAGAGATTTTATGTGTAATGTAATATTGATGATTCTTTCCTTTACAGGTATTCTCAAATGGAGCATATCTGCATTTAAATATTGATGATCTTTACAGAATTAGCATATGAAATCTCAAACTCAGATAATACAGAAAGTCTATTTTAAAGTAGTGTGGATATATATATATATATATATATATATATATATATATATATGATAAAATGTATCTAGCTATTTAGCTCTCTGACTTTTTTAAAGATAAACCAATTTTGATAGGTGAACCTGACAAAACTGCAGATGCAGCATGAAAAATATTAGAAAAGCATCAAAAATCAAAACCATCAGTTGATTCTTCCCATTTTTCCTTGTATGAATGTGTGTGTAAGGATGTATACAAACTCCATACCTACTCCTACTCCAGAACAGATTATCTATTTTATAAAATCAGATTGAAAAATACCTTTGTTAGAGCTATAACCCCAAAATATCTAAAAAACATTACTATAAATACAAAAATAAAAAATAAAAGAACTAAGGATAATTTCTACACACTGGACATGTAAATGGTTCACCTGAATTACATTCAGTTTCTTTTCATTATTAATCAAATGTTTCCACTGGGGAGTTAAATAATTTCATTTTTTATTTGTTTCCTTTACAATTCAAATTTCAATGAATATAGTGTGTTCCTCTGAGTATAACATCATGACTATCATTCCAAGATGATGGTTTTAAGTTGGATGTAATCAGCTGGGTGCTTATTACCCTCAGGGTCTCAATGGTTCACCAGATATAGCTGAAGGTATGGAATCTGGTCAAAGCCACTTTCCCATTCATGTAGTAAACTGAAGAAAAACTAAACATAAAACCCCATCTACGTGGATGGCTCAAATTACTTGATTTTTAGACTGAATCTTTGTTTCTATTTGTGTGTGTGTATGTGTGTGTGTTGCTGTGCCTGTATGTGAAAGTGTATCTGTGTTATCTGTATTGTGCATGTATGTGTGATATCCATCTGATGTGTGTGTGTGTGTGTGTGTGTGTGTGTGTGTGTGTGTGTGGTTTCTTTGTATGATGTGAATTCATCATTATCTTTCCTGGATTTCCTCTATCCCCTTCAGGCTTCTCCTTTATTATGGTACCCATACTTATGTTTCCCATTCTCATATTGCTACTGTTGGAGTGGCTGCATAGTTTCCTTTTGAAAAAAACTTTTCAAAGATGATTATCACAGATGGCCAAGGATGCCCTAGAAATGTGACATTCTATAAAGGATGGTTCTTCTAAGGATGCACAGACACCAGATAGGAAAGCACACTGAGAGTGGCTGACTTGTCCAACCATCTAAGCATCATTTGTCAAAAGTAACAGGTAAACTGTGACCCAAGTCATTAAGAAGCTGCTGATAAAAACTTCAGCAAAGTGACTAGAAATAAAATTAACTCCAACAAATCAGTAGACTTCCCTTATAAAAAGGAAAAATGGACTGAGAAAAAAATTATGGAAACAACACCCTCCACAATAATCACAAATAATATGAACATCTTAGTATAACTCTAACAAACCAAATGAAAGACCTATATGACAAGAACTTCAAATCCCCAAAGAAAGAAACCCAATAAGACCTCAGAAGATGGAAAGATTTCCCATGCTCATGGATAGGTAGGATTAACATGGTAAAACTGGTCATCTTACCAAAAGCAATCTACATATACAGTGCAATCCTGATCAAAATTCCAACTCAATTCTTCACAGACATGGAAAGAGCAATTGTCAAGTTCATTTGTAATCCAGAAAAAACAGGATAGCGAAAAACAATTCTCAAATATAAAAGAACTTATGGGGAAATCACAATCCTTGACCTCAAGCTGTATTGTAGAACAGTGAAGAAAAAATAAAAAACACATAGTATTGGTACAGAGACAGACAAGTCGTTCAATGGAATAGAATTGAATTTCCAAAAATGAGCCCACACACCAATGGACAATTGATCTTTAACAAAGAAATCAGAACCATTAAGTGGGAAAAGGAAAGGATCTTCAACAAATGGTGCTGATCTAGCTGGTGGTCTGCATGTAGGAAGAATGCAAATTGATCCAAATTAATCACTGAGTACAAAGACCAAGTCCAGTTTGATCAAGGAACTCTACGCAAAACCAGATACAATAATCTAATAGACGAGAAAGTCAGAAATTACATTGTATGTGTTGGTACTGGGGAACATTTACTGAGCAGATCATAAGTGGCTCAGGTTCTAAGAACAACAATTGACACATAGGAACTCATGAAACTGAAAAGCTTCTGTAAGGCAAAGGACACTGTCACTAAGACAAAATAGCAATCTACAGGTTGAGGAAACATCTTCACTAACCCTATATCCAATAGAGGAATAATATCCAAAATTTACAAAGAACTTTAGAAGTTACACTACAGAAAACCAAATAACCCAATTAAAAAATGGGGACCAGAGATAAACAAAATATTCTCAACTGAGGAATCTCAAAAGGCCAAGAAGCACTTAAAGAAAAAATGTTCAGCATCCTTATTCATCCACAAAATTCAAGTCAAAATGACCCTGAGATGCCACCTTACATCAATCAGGATGGCTAAGATCAAAAACTTAAGTGACAGCATATGCTGGTGAGATGTAGAGAAAGATGAACACTTTTCCATTGCTGGTGGGATTGCAAACTGGTACAATCACTCTAGAAATCAATCCTATGGTTCCTCAGAAAATTGAAATAGTTTTACCTGAAGAACCAGCTGTACCACTCCTGGCATATACACAAACTGTTCTCTACAATATCACAAGGACACATGCTCCACTATGTTAGTAACAGCCTTATCTGGAATAGCCAGAAGCTGGCAACAACCCAGATGTCCCTCAACCAAAGAATGGATACACAAAATATGGTTCATTTACACAATGGAATACTACTCAGCTAACAAAAATGAGGACATCATGAATTTTGCAGGCAATTGGATGGAACTAGAAAATATTCTGAGTGAGGTAACAAAGACCCAAAGAGCACACATGGTATTTACTCACAGATAAATGGATATAAGACAAAATTTTCAGAATACCCATGATACAACTCACAAACCATATGAAGCTGGCCAAAAAGGAAGGTCCAAGTGTGATTACTTCCATTCCACTTAGAAGGGCAGACAAAATAATCAAGGGAGGCAGAAGGAGTGATGGACCTGAGTGGAAGCAGGGAGAGATACAGAAAAAGGGGACAGAATCAGATATTGGGAGGAGACAGAAAAGAAATGCTGAGGATCAGGAAAATTAATAGAAATTTGTAGCACTGTGAGGTTGTGGGCAGGAGGGGTCTCTAGAAAGTCCCAGAAAACAGGGATGTGAGAGGTTCCCAGGATCCAATGAACCTTAGCCAAAATGTCCAACAGTAGGGAGATGGAACCTAAAGAGTTGAACTACCATTGATAGACATGGCACCGATTTAAGGTATATGGGGCTACCTGACCGTCTTCAAATTTTTTGATCCAGAATTGTTCATTTCTAAAGGATATGCAGGGAGAAAAATGAAGCAGAGACTGAAAGAAAGAACAGCCAGAAACTAGCCCAAATTGGGATCCATACCATTTGCCAGCACCAAATCCAGACACTATTATTGATACTGTGTTGTTCTTGCAGAAAGATGCCTAGCATGGCTGATTTCTGAGAGGCTTTAACAGCAGCTGATTGGGACAGACGGAGATACTTAATTAGCCAACGATTGGATTGAGGTTGGAGACTCCTATGGAAGAGTTATTTGAAGAATGAAAGAAACTGAAGGGGGTACCAACCATACAGGAAAAACAACAATATCAACTAATGTGGACCCCTCAGAGTTCCCAGAGACTTAGCCACCAACCCAAAGCATAGATGGGCGGGTGAGTGGCCACTGTTACACAGGTAGCAGAAGAATGCGTTGTCTGGCATCAGTGGGAAAGGATGAGCTTAATCCTTTTTAAGCTTGATGTTCCAGGGAAGTGGGATGCTTACCAGGCAGGGAGTGGTGGTCAGTGTGGGGAAAGAAGAACCCTCTCAGAAACAAAGGGAAGGGGAATGGAATGGGATGGAGGGAGTATCAGGAAGGGGGAAACATTTGGAATGTAAATAATTAAAATAATCAATTAAAAAAAGAAGTTGCCAGCAATCATTAAGAAAGAACATGCACGTAACATTCTTTTTTTTTTTTTTGGGGGGGGGGTTAGTTTAGTTTTGCTTGTTGCAGAAGGAACAAAGCTGAATGGCTTCTAATACAGAGTTTTGAGAATAGATGAAATGTCAGTAGTCTAAGAGATGAATTGCATAAAGTATTGCTCACTAAAGGTAGCTCAGGGCTTCAGAAACACCTAGAAAAGTACCTTCAACTTTTAGCAAGGGGTATACCTGCCTGAGTGGGTGTATGTGCATATTTGCATGTGTGAAGAAGCACATGTGCAGGAAGCACATGCATGTGCATATGGAAGCTAAAATACAACACCAGATGTTGTTTCCTAGTCATTACAATCCTCTCCATATCCCTTATCTGCTCCCAACATACAAGCACCTACTATATTCTTCTGCCAAACAGTACACACAACTTTGCATTACCTGCCCCAATAGACTGTGTCCCCTCAACACATGTGGCAAAGCAAATCTCTCTTCTCTTGAGAAGATTTCTATAAAAAATATTTTATAGTCACCATTTAGAACTTTTACATTTTACAGTGAAATTTAAAACAGAAAGGATCCTGTTACCCAAGTGCCTTATTTTATGGAATCCAATCATAACCCCTGATGTAGGGTGAACTTCCCAGAACTCACGGAAAACTCATGATTGAGTCAAGTCTGATAGCAGGAGGTCTCTTTTGGCATACCATTTATGTTGTTTAAACATCCTGTTTCATGAATGATAAAGCCTTCACATCTGGCACTATCACTCACCACAAACACAACAACCACCATGATCACCAGCACCACCCGTTGCCACAACCTCACCCACCATTACCATCACCACCACCACCACCACCACCACCACCACCACCACCACCACCACCACCATCTTCACCATCACAACCACCACTGAGACCTCTAACTTCATATGATGGCTAATTTGGTTATCAAATAGAGTACATCTGGAATCAACTAAAACACAAGATATCGGGCTGTAAGGAATTAATTAAATTATTTGAACCTGGAAAACGAACCCTACGTCTGGGCCATACCTTGTAGATGACATTCTATATACAGGGGTATAGAAAGAGGAAGGTTTTACCCTTTGTCTGCTTTTCTTCAGTCTTGTTGGCCAGTTTGTCTATCCCAATGCTGCGACAATTAGAGTGTACACTGAAAACGAGTAGCTCCTCATGAATCCTCCTGGACCCCCAGCTCCAGACTGGTACCGTAAAGATATCCAGCCTTAATCTCTGAACAACTAGATTCCTAGCCTGTCTGTAGTGAGACAACCATTGAACTACAAAAACCACAGATGTAAGTCAATCTAATAAATCCCACCTGGTGTGTGTGTGTGTGTGTGTGTGTGTGTGTGTGTGTGTGTGTGTGTGCTCGAATGTGTTTTATAATCTATCATTTCTGTCTTTAGAGAACCCTGACTGATACACATCACCACCATCACTACTGTCACCATTACCTAGCAGAGAAAAGGGTTGTCTCGATTCAGATAGTTGCATTTTGTGCTTTCACTTGGAATCCCCAGTCATTCATTTTACCCATGATCCACTAGGCAAGAACAAGACTATTTAAACCATGATGGGGAGCTCCCACTACTCCTGCTTTCGATGCTACGTCTGATCTGCCATTCTCATTGTATACTCCCATGACTTTGTTAATGAAATAATTGCCTATTTGTCTACTGTAAGCACTAATTAACGAATCCTATCCATCATCACCTCAAGCCTCTGAAGACAGAGTCTGAAGCAGATACACTGGCCACCTTAGGGACAGAAATATAGCACAGACACTGTGAGCTTTCACATACAGAGCTTCTGTAGGGGATGCTTCCTTCAGTATTCAGCAGGACAAGAGAGGAAATCAGTAATAATTCAGTGACAATCTTACCAAACACCAAGGCAGCCACAAACAATAGTGACCCAAGAAGCTATATTAAATAGCACTTCAACAAGAAGAGACCTGCAGTGGGTAGGTCTGGCAGCCTGGTTAGCTTTGATACCTAGTGCTAGAGAGCCTGAACACCCTATAGATTTACTGGGCACTTTATAGAAATACAGTCGACAGTACTTGTGCTTACTCCCCAGTGACGGTTACCTTATTTGGATGTAGGGATATGTTGTGTTGCTGGATTGTACAGTGATACTTACAAAAGAGGCTAAGGCTCAGCAGCTCCATCACCAAGCCTTGTCTAATAAGGAGGACAGTGCTCCTTAAGTTAGCTGCACAGATGTCTTGCCTCTGAGACTAGTGTTACTGTTAACATCCTACAGGCTCTGCTGTTAAGACTTTAAGGATATGGTGGGCCATTTGAGAGGCTATGATTGATGGAAGATAGTTAGCTATGTGGGAGCTTGCCCTTAAGGAAAATATTAAAATATTTTTCTTCCCAACCTTTGCTCTTTGCTTGGTGTCATCCTAAGGTTACAGATCTCCTGAGAGTTCAGCCTCTTACCATCATGTACTATGGTGCTGCAACAAGAGCATGAATTCAAATTTAGGACATGAGTCACTGGGGGAAGGTTTAGTTAGATAAGCATAGGATCTGAGTTTCTATCCCTAGTGTACTTATAGAAGATGCATGCACCAGCATATAGCTTGTTTTTTTTTTAATTTATTTTATTAGATATTTTCTTCATTTACATTTCAAATGCTATCCCGAATGTCCCCTATACCCTCCCCCCACCCAGCTCCCCTACCCACTCACTCCCATCTTGGCCCTGGCCTTCCCCTGTATGGAGCATATAAAGTTTTGCAAGACCTAGTTGTGTTTCTTCCCAATGATGGCCAACTGGGCCATCTTCGCAACAGCATATAGTTAAAACATTGTGATACTGGCATTAAGTAGTGGGGGACACAGAGAGAGCCAGATTTCTGGGGCTGATTGTTAGCTTTGCCAAATTAATGATCTTCAGTTTAATGAGAGACCCTGATCAGTACCCCCAGAGCTCCCTGAGACTAAACCACCAAACAAACAAACAAACAAAAAAAAAACATGCTGGGACTCATGGCTCAAGCTGTGCATGTAGCAAAGGATGGCCTAGGTGCTCATCAGTGGGAGGAGAGGCCCTTGGTCCTGTGAAGGTTCTATACCACAGAATAAGTTAATTCCAGGGGCAAGAAGCAGGAATGTGTGGGTTGGGGGGGGAGGGGAAAGGAGTTTTCAGAGGGGACACCAGGAAAAAGGATAACATTTGAAATGTAAATAAAATGTACCACAGTTTCTGTATCCATTCCTCTATTGAGGGACATCTGGGTTCTTTCCAACTTCTAGCTATTATAAATAAGGCTGCTATGAACATAGTGGAGCATGTGTCCTTATTACCAGTTGGAAGATCTTCTGGGTATATGCCCAGAAGAGGTATAG
>NC_034594.1:75388222-75407695 GCF_900095145.1 Mus pahari | reverse complement strand
TCTCACCTGCTCTGGCCAACAGTGCCCTCACAGGTGGCCACCTTTCCTCTAGCAAGGAAGGTGCCCAAATTTCTGGAGCCCGAAACAGAATCTGTCCCAGAAGTTAAGTTGCTTCTGTCTGTCTCAAAGCTGTGTAGCTTCTGTGGTCTACAATCTTGTCAGTGCAGACTGGAGCCTAGGCAAACTGGAGCAAAGATGGCTCTCCTGCCAACTCAGGCCTTGAGACTCCTCCTGGGTGGACACCCCTCCTCAGGTGGGAAAGGCACCGGATTACTGGAGCCAGAAATGGGAACTTTCCCATAACCTGTGTCACTTCTGCAGTCTGCCCTCTCCCCAGCAGTGCACCCTTTAAAGATTTCTTATCTGAGGCATTTGTTACAGCCATTTAAAAAAAAAAAAGCCTTAATTACATAGTGGCCAGAGGCAGATCATGGAAATAGAGCCTGACAGTCTGGGGTTTGCTGAGCCATCTGGATCACAGGCTTTCCTGACCAAGTTACTTCTCCCATTTGACACTCACTTTCTGTCTATGTTAAATGGATTTTTTTACACAAGGTGGTATTTTCAGATATAGAAATATTCTCCCCTGAAAAATTTATAAGAAAGTTCTAGTCAGAACTTTCTATAAAGCAAATAGAATTCGCTCAAGGAAAAGAAAAGAGGAGTAGGCTCTGGAAACAGGGATTAAACAAGTAAGTACACATTCTCTGAAACATAGATACAATCATTTCAGATATATGGACTAGTTCAAACAAACCCAAAATATACATTTTTCTTTATTTTATATGAACTTTTCATTACACACACACACACACACACACACACACACACACAGACACACAGACACGCGCGCGCGCTCACAGTTTAAAAACAAAATAACTTTCAAGGTATTTTAAAATAGATTTATGTATACTTTATTTGGTACATGAGCTATACATGGATTAAACTAATCTAGAGCTCTGTAGTCATCTGCAGCTCAGAAGCCTCATCTTCATCCTCCTAAGAGCCTCGGCTGGATCCAAGGAGATCTGATCAGTATGAGATGTTGGGTTTTTAACACAAATTTTCAGAAAGAGGTAATTAGTATTATAATTTCCCTGCCTTGTCCAGGGATGATGTTGTCTTCTCTCTGAAGACCACACTGCCCATATGAGGTTCTACATCCTACTTAATTAAGTTCTATCAATCAAAGAGCCTTGGTTCTCCAGGTGGAGAATTAAGCTTCCTTTGTAAAATGGCTCCAGGCATGCTCTAGAGTTGGAGTGTCTTTTAAAGGAATTATTATTTATGAGGCATCCAGTATTGTGCAGAATAAAAAACACCTTTATTTCCACAAATTATTAATGCAATTGACACAATATCAGAAAGATGTACATATTAATTTTCATCATTTCGCAGGAGTGCTTTCTAAACATGCATTTATGTATGCAAGACTGAAGATTGAGGTCAGGGGTAGCCTGTGCAAAACAGCGTCTTCTGGACATAAGAGGATAAGTACAGTCATGAACTCACAGATTCTGTAATTGGATGCCCACAACCTGCACTAGATCAAACTAGCCGGCATTCTAACAGAGTGTGGGAGGAATTCACAAGCCTCAGCACCTTACTGAGGAGTTGTGGATCTGTGATGGTTTCTGGGATAGGAAGAGTTAATTTTCTGTAAGGCTATGGACACTGGAAGGTTGACTGTGTTACAGCAGATAGCCCCCCACACGGGTATATATAGGCAGTACAAACTAGATTGGGTGTGTTATTAAAAGAAAAAAATTACAGGAAGTTGAGGAGATAGAGGGACGACCAGGCAGATCTGGGAGAGGTAGGGGTACCTATGTTAGAAATACATTGTGTAGAATTCTCAAATAATTATTGGACATAAACATACACACACACACACACACACAAACACACACACACACACACAATTTCTAAATATTTATGTGCTTGTATGTGTTTGTGTGTACTATATGAAGTAAGTACTTTCAGAGACCAGAAAAGGATATAGAGTCCCTAAGGTACTTGTGAGCTGCATTATATGCTGAGAAATGAAAATAATACCACAGCAAGGGCAGGAAGTGTTTACAACAACTGAGCCATGGCCCAGCCCCAACAAGGAATCATTTTGTGATCATATTGTATGATCGTCTGAGGAGAAATTATGAATATTTTAAAATCTGAATGATGAAGAAATATAATGAAGGTGCATATCACCGCTCAAGGTATATAAGATAAGCAGACATTTATCATGACACCTACACATTTATCACGGTGCTAAGGCTGTAAACTAAGGCCTTGTCAATTGTAGGTAAGCACTCAACACCAACTCCTATTCCAAGCCCAAGTAAAGCTTTCTGTTTATCTCCTTCCAGTGGATCTCCCATTTGGTCTCACTTTTCAGACTAATAGAAAAAAAAAAAGTCTGTCCTATTGATTTCATAATTAAGTTCAAAGATACTTAGAGTCATCTCAGTACTTGGTCAATAACTTCAGGGTTTTCCCATCTCTACAATTTGTATTTTAAATAGGTACATGTAAAGATGTTCACTCACTGTTTAATTCCAAGATGTCAGCACAAAGGAAAGGTATGATTTCAAATCTGTGCATAATATTTTATTTTCTTTGTAAAAAAAAAAAAAAACAATATATTTAGTAGTTAAGACCTTGGTGTTTGTGAATGAAGATTCTTGGAGTAGACCCAATTTACTCAACTTATAATAATTCTGTCTTAGTTAGATTTCTTTTGCTGTGATAATGACCACAATGAAGAGCAACTCAGTGATGAAAGGATTTATTTCAATTTATAGTTTGTAATCAGCCAATCACAAAGGAAGTCAAAATAGAAACTCAAGGCAGGAACCTGGAGGTAATAGCTAATGCAGAAGGCATGGAAGAGTACTGTTTAATGGCTCCCCCCCCCCCCATGACTTTCTCAGTCTGCTTTCTCATACCACCCAGGAACACCAGTCCAGGTATAGCACCTCAGACAAGGAGGTGGCCCCTACCACATCAATCATCAGAGCAGAAAGGAAGAAAGCACCATACTCTTCCCCCACAAGCCAGTCTGATGCAGGCATACTCTAAGTTGTGGTTTTCTCATTTGAAATGACTCTAGATCTCTGCCAAGCTGATATAAAATGAGCCAGAGCTAATCTTTTATCTCTTGGATTATACAAAGAAAAAGTAAGTGGCTGGATAAATGGCTCAGATGTTGAGAGTGCATATTGCTCTTGTGGAATACCAGAGTTCAGTTCGCATTTCACATGTAGGATTGTTTACAAGTTACTGTAGAAGATAAGTAAATTCAAAACCCACTTCTGGACCATACTGGGAGCAAAGTCACAGGGATGTGTGCACAGACATATATACACATATGCATATAAATAAAATTACTTTAAAACATCCATTAAAATTAGAGAGAAGGGATCAAGGAGGCATAGATAGAGGGGTAAACATTACCAAAATGCATTGTACAAAATTCTGTAAGATCAATTAACGTGAGGAAAAGATGGAATGAAGTAATGCATATAAAACAGTTTTTACGGAGCTTATATCAAGAAACTTCAAATAATGTTTATTTATAGTAACATTACCCTTGTCATTTTAATTTTGTCATTAAATGTTTAAGTGTAGACACTAGGAAAGTTAACTTTTATATATTTTATACTTTCATTTTCTGCAATAGAGTCTCACTATATAGCTCAGGTCTCAAGCTTTTGATCCTCCTGCCTGAGGCTTCTGTGTGCTAGGTTGCAGGCATGTTCTCCCATACTTAACTTATCTATTCTTTCTGGTTAAAGATAAAGTTCAATTCTTTTAAAATCAGTATAGAGAGTAAGGTTTTGGTGATTTAAGAAATAAACTATTTCTTGTGTTTTGCAAGTTATATCTTGGGTATTCTAAGTTTCTAGACTAATATCCACATATCAGTGAGTGCATATCAAGTGACTTCTTTTGTGATTGGGTTACACTCAGGATGATATCCTACAGATAAATCCGTTTGCCCAAGAATTTCATAAATTCATTGATTTTAATAGCTGAATAGTACTCCATTGTGTAAATGTACCACATTTTCTGTATCCATTCCTCTATTGAGGGACATCTGGGTTCTTTCCAGCTTCTGGCTATGATAAATAAGGCTGCTATGAACATAGTGGAACATGTGGTCTTATTACCAGTTAGAACAACTTCTGGATATATGCCCAGGAGAGGTATTGCTGGATCTTCCAGTAGTACTATGTCTAATTTTCTGAGGAACTGCCAGACTGACTTCCAGAGTAGTTGTACAAACTTGCAATCCCACCAGCAATGGAGTAGTGCTCCTCTTTCTCCATATCCTCGCCAGCATCTGCTGCCACCTGAATTTTTGATCTTAGCCATTCTGACTGGTATGAGGTGGAATCTCAGAGTTGTTTTGATTTTCATTGTCCTGTTGATTAAGGATGTTGAACTTTTTTTTTCAGGTGCTTCTCAGCTCTTCAGTATTCCTTAGTTGAGAATTATTTGTTTAGGTCTGTACCCCATTTTTAATGGGGTTATTTGAATTTCAGGAGTCCAGCTTTTTGAGCTCTTTGTATATATTGGATATGTCTCCTATCAGATTTAGGATTGGTCAAAATCCTTTCCCAATCTGTTGGTGGCCTTTTTGTCTTATTGACAGTGTCTTTTGCCTTACAGAAGCTTTGCAATTTTATGAGGTCCCATTTGTCAATTCTTGATGTTACAGCATAATCCATTGCTGTTATGTTTAGAAATTTTTCTACTGTGCCCATATCTTTGAGGCTTTTCCCCACTTTCTCCTCTATAAATTTCAGTGTCTCTGGATTTATGTGGAGTTCTTTGATCCATTTAGACTTGAGTTTTGTACAAGGAGATAAGAATGGATCAATTCGCATTCTTCTACNTGCTGTCAGTTGTGCCAGCACCATTTATTGAAAATGCTGTCTTTTTTCCATTGGATGGTTTTAACTCCCTTGTCAAACATCAAGTGACCATAGGTGTGTGGATTCATTTCTGGATCTTCACTTCTATTCCATTGATCTACCTGTCCGTTGCTGCACCACTACTATGTAGTTTTTATTAGAATTGCTCTGTGGTACAGCTTGAGGTCAGGCATGGTGATTCCAACAGAGGTTCTTTTATTGTTGAGAATAGTTTTTGCTATCCTAGAAGAAGGAAGACCAATGGGTAGATACTTCATTCCTCCTTAGAGTAGGGGTTACAGAGACAAAGTTTGGAGCTAAGACGAAAGGATGGACCATCCAGAGACTACCCCACTTGAGGATCCATCCCTTAATCAACCACCAGACCCAGACACTATTGCATATGCCAGCAAGATTTTGCTGAAAGGACCCTGATATAGCTGTCTCTGGTGAGGCTGTGCTAGTGCCTGGCAAATACAGAAGTGGATGCTCACAGTCATCTATTGGATGGAATGCAGGACCCCCAAAGGAGGAGCTAGAGAAAGTACCCAAGGAGCTGAAGGAGTCTGCAACCTTATAGGTGGGACAACAACATGAACTAACCAGTACCCCCAGAGCTCTTGTCTCTAGCTGCATATGTAGCCAAGATGGCCTAGTCGGCCATCTTTGGGAATAGAGGCCCCTTGATATTGCAAACTTTATATGCCACAGTACAGGGGAACATCAGGGCCAAGAAGTGGGAGTGGGTGGGTAGGAGAGCAGGGCAGGTGGAGGGTATAGGGATCTTTTGGGAGAGCATTTGAAATGTAAATAAAGAAGATATCTAATAAAAAGAAGAATGGATATCCAAAAATGAAAGAAACACAACCTTGTGATGCAAATTCACTGGGCTTGATTGTAGGAGTTGGGGAGGAGAGACAATCCAGCTTGAAGGTACAGAAGTATTAGTTTGGTTACATAAATGTAGCTAGGGAGTTCAAACTTCTCCATTACAGTTGCCTTGGCCTGATATGGTTTGTAAGGTCATCGCAGACACCTCTTGAGAACATCTGTATGTCTCATTATCTTCTGAAATGCTATACTCTGCATCCAGCCTGATTCCCTCATAGAAGGGAGGTTTTGCATTATAACATAACCAACCTGAGGTAGTGAGTTCAGGCTGTGAGGAATTTAGGATCTGAAGGTTTTTAATATCAAAAACCAGAGAGGGTCTATTGGTTCAGAGGGCTTGAGGAATGAAATGGGAGTAGAGGTCCCAGAGGAGGGGTACTCAGAGGGACTTGGAGCTACAGGCTTAGGAGGTTGGTCAGTATTGGCTAAGAGGGTGATAATACTGGGTTAGGACCCTGTGCCTCAAAGCACATGTTAATGAATGTATTCCACATCTAGAAAAATCCATTTCCCATTTAGAAAGTAATGTTAATTCCCTGGCAAAGTTTGTATTACAGAATAGAGGAGGGTTGGGTTTGGTATTTTTACAACAGGGAAAGCTATGTGCTGTATTACATGAAGAATGCTGTCTTTATGTAAATCACTCGGGTGATTAGGGAGTCCCTAGGCAAAGTTTGAGAAAATTTAGAGCAATGCCAAAGAGAACAAGAAAATTCCAAAGGCTAGTGTCACTCTTTTTTGATGCCTCCCCTTGGTTAACCACCCTCATATCCACCTTGATAGGACCCTTAATTGTTCTCTTGCTATTGTTGACCTTTGGACCCTGCATATTGAACAAGCTCCAGCCTTCATAAAAGAGAGAATAGGAACTGTACAACTGATGGTCCTGCACCAACAATATGAGTTAGTTACCCAAGACCTGATCATAGCTCCAGAATTGGAACTTGTACAAGAAAAAGTGGGAATGTGGGCCATCATAAGGGCTTTTCTAGTCCCACACCCTCCTTACTGCTTCTCCCTCCCACCTGGGATCAATGCTAGGCCAGTTCCATTCTTTTTCCAGGAACATTCTTGAGTAAAAAAATTCACAGAATGTACTGAAAGGTAGTCACCTGACCCTCTGGAAAGTCCCAGGTAGAGTTCAAATGCTTGTCATGCTTGCTAGCCAATAGATTTAAAGGTCAATATGCTTAACCAATAAGTTTGAACTATAACCTTGCTGATGTAACCTGTGCCCCTAAAAAGTAAAAAAAAAAAAAAACTGCTTATAATCGCCATTTGGGGTTACTTTCTTGTCACTTGCCTCAATGGCAAGAAAGTGACCCCAAAACACCATAAAATAAACTTGTTATTTCATGGATCTGCTTCTCACTCTCTCACTCAGGGGTGTCTAGAAGTAAGTTCCACTGACTAAGGGTCAGGGTCTTACATATGTATTTGTGTATGCAAGTTTATATGCATGATGAAGCTGGAGGTTGACCTTTAGTTGTATTCCTCAGTTACTCTCCATCTTATAAATCTGAGATTGCTGGTCTGAAGGTTTATAAACCAGAATCTGAAATTAAAATATATATATATATATATATATATATATATATATATATATATATATATGTTATCGTAAACTTTGATTAGATATATGGATCAAAAATGGTACTTGGGATTAATCTTCTTTTGGAAAGGTAGTTACAAGTTTTCCTTGTGTTGTCAATAGGATCTGCTTTTGAACAGAAAAATAATTCAAAATTTCTATGAACTTGAAGGAAGACCACATGCATGTGACTTGTACTCAAAGAACAATATTTATAGATAGATAGATAGATGGATACATTGAATATAGATAGATAAATAGATAAATACATACATAGATATATAGATAGATTTACATAAGGTTGTGACTTTTGAAAAAGGAGAATTTTATTTGCTAGATAATTCTTTTAGGCATGAATTCTCAATGAACCAAAACAGTGTGCCATTACACACTAGTTTTCCCTGAACAGGAATTAAATGAAAAGATATTGTAAATAATGTACCACGGAGAAATAAAAACAGAATTTGTAGATTTATTTACAAACAAAGACAAAAAGTTATGAAAGGGTATGCAGCATGGATCAAGCTCCAAAACACAGCACACAAGGTTGTAAAACAACAAAACCATGGTACTTATAATCCATTATGGAAAAATGAATGGAAATCATGAGGCTATTTGTAGCTATTGGCCTAAATAAAAGGGATGATTGAGCTACTCCAGGCTAGCTCTTACAGAGTTTAGAATCATACAATGATAGATTCAAAATTAGAGATACATAAGAACTGGCCTAAATGCTGGCATTTGCAGCTCCTTTCTTGCATCAATTTTCTCATCTATAGAGTTTCATAGCACCTATCTTACTAGTTTCTGTAAAACTGTATCCCATGAATACCAAGGGTCACCCTTGGCTTGTAGAAGAGTTATAAGAGAAGGGGTGTTTGAAAGTGGCAAAACAAAGGACTTGAAGTCAAATCTTGAGTTATAAGTTCATGGCCTATGTTCTGCTTGAGACAGCTTTCCAGATAGATCTCTTTATGTTTTGCATCCTCTGGAGTTCTCCACGCATATCGCTGCTCTAGATAGCTTTTTTGGCAATTCTAAAAAGAAAATCTCTGGATAGCTCATCTCTTACAAATCAAAGCACAGTTCTTTGTTTACATATCAACTCACTCTTTACTCCTGGTTCCTTTAGCATATATTATGAATCAGCAACCCATCACCTCAGCCCCTTGATTCTTAGAAAGAAATATGGGTTCTCTCAACCTTCTGGCTATTATAAATTAGGCTGCTTGTGAACATAGTGGAGCATGCATCCTTATTACATGTTGAAGCATCTTCTGGGTATATGCCCAGGAGTAGTATAGCTGGGTCCTCAAGTAGTGCTGTGTTCAATTTTCTGAGGAGCCAACAAACTGAATTCCAGAGTGGTTGTACCAGCTTGATATCCCACCAGCAAAGGAGGAGTGTTCCTCTTTCTCCACATCCTTGCCAGCATCTGCTGTCACCTGAGTTTTTTGAATTTAGGCATTCTGACTGGTATGAGATGGAATCTCAAGGTTGTTTTGATTTGCATTTACCTGATGACTAAGGATGTTGAACATTTCTTTAGGTGCTTCTCAACCATTTGATATTCCTCAGTTGAAAATTTGTTGTTTAGCTCTTTACTCCATTTGGGTATTTGGTTCTTTGAAGTCTAACTTCTTGAGTTCTTTGTATATATTGAACACTAGCCCTCTATCAGATATAGGATTAGTAAAGATCATTTCCCAATCTGTTGGTTGTTTTTTTGTTGTATTGACAGTGTTCTTTGCCTTACAGAAGCTTTGCAATTTTATGAGATCCCATTTGTCGATTCTTGATCTTAGAACATAAGCCATTGGTATTCTGTTCAGAAAAAATTTCCCCTGTTCCCATATCTTGAAGGCTCTTCCCCACTTTCTCCTCTCTAATTTTCAGTGTACAGGTTTTATGTGAAGGTTCTTGATCCACTTGGACTTGAGCTTTGTATAAGGAGATAAGAATGGGTTTATTTGCATTTTTCTATATGCTGACAGCCAGTTGATTCAGCACCATTTGTTAAAACTGCTGGTTCCCCCCACCCCCCACTGGATGGTTTTAACGCCTTTTGCAAATATCAAGTGATCATATGTGTAAGTTAAATTCTGGGTCTTCAATTTTATTCCACTGATCTTCCTGCCTGTCTTTGTACCAATACCATGAAGACTTTATCACTATTGCTCTGTAATACAGCTTGATGTCAAGGATAGTGATTCCCCCAGAAGTTGTTTTATTGTTGAGAATATTTTTCACTATCCTGGGTTTTTTGCTGTTCCAAATGAATTTGCAAATTGCTCTTTGTAACTCTATGAAGGATTAATTTGGAATTTTGATGGGGATTGCATTGAACCTGTAGATCACTTTTGGCAAGGTGCTCATTTTTACTATATTAATTCTGTCAATACATGAGCATGGGAAATTTTTCTATCTTCTGAGATCTTCTTTGATTTCTTTATTCAGAGACTTGAAGTTCTTGTCATACAGACCTTTCACTTGCTTGGTTAGAGTCACACCCAGGTATGTAATATTATTTGGGAGGATTATGAAGAGTGTCATTTCCCTAATTCCTTTCTCAGCCTGTTTATCCTTTGAATAGAGGAAGGCTACTGACTGGTTTGAGTTAATCTTATATCCAGCTACTTCATTGAAGTTGTTTATCAGATTTAGGAATTCTCTGGTAGAAGTTTTGTGATCACTTAAGTATAAGATCATATTATCTGCAAACAGTGATATATTGACTTCTTTCTTTGTAATTTGTATCCTTTTGCTCTCCTTTTGTCCTGTTGTCTAATTGCTCTAACTAGGACTTCAAGTACTACATTGCGTAGATAGGGAGAAAGTGTGCAGCCTTGTCTAGCCCCTTATTGTAGTGGGAGTACTTCAAGTTTCTCTGCATTTATTTTGATGTTGGCTACTGGTTTGCTATATATTGCTTTTAATATATTTAGTTAGGGACCTTGAATTCCTGATCTTTCCAAGACTTTTAAACTGAAAGGATGCTAAATTTTGTCATATTCATTTTCAGCATCTAATGATAGGATCATGTAATTTTTTTTCTTTGAGTTTGTTTATATAGTGAATTACATTGATGGATTTTCATGTATTGAACCAACCCTGCATCCCTGAGATGAAGCTTACTTAAAGTGGTGAATGATCATTTTGATGTATTCTTGGTTTCAGTTGGCAAGAATTTTATTTAGTATTTTTGCATCAATGTTCATAAGGGAAATTGGTTTGAAGTTCCCTTTCCTTTATGGTCTTTGTGTGGTTTAGGTATAAGCATAATTCTGGATTCATAGAATGATTTGGGTTTTGTTCCTTCTATTTGTATTTTGGGGAATAGTTTGAAGAGTATTGGTATTAGGACTTCTTTGAAGATCTGATAGAATTTTCCACTAAACACCTCTGATACTGGGCTTTTTTGTTTGTTTGTTTGGGAGACTGTTAAGGACTGCTTCTGTTTCTTTAGGGGTAATGGGCCTGTTTAGATGGTTAATCTGATCCTGTTTTAAGTTTGGCACCTGGTATGTGTCTAGAATATTGTCCATTTCATTCCAGAGTTTCCAATTTTCTTGATTATAAGCTTTTGTAATACTATCTGATGATGTTTTAATTTCCATGGTTTCCATTGTTTTGTCTTCTTTTTCATTTCTGATTTTATGAATTTGGATACTGTCTCTGTTAATCAGAGTATTTCCCAGCACTTGGGAGGCAGAGGCAGG
Source organism: Mus pahari (assembly GCF_900095145.1). NCBI lineage: Eukaryota > Metazoa > Chordata > Mammalia > Rodentia > Muridae > Mus > Mus pahari. Next base: position 75,396,578 of record NC_034594.1, on the reverse strand, counting down.
TGGATTTCTGAGTTCCAGGCCAGCCTGGTCTACAGAGTGAGTTCCACGACAGCCAGGGCTACACAGAGAAACCCTGTCTCGGAAAAAAAAAAACAAAACAAAACAACAACAAAACAAAACAAAACAAACAAACAAACAAAAAAAAAAACAGAGTAAGTATTTATCTATCTTGTTGATTTTCTCAAAGAACCACCTCCTGGTTTTGTTGATTCTTTGTATAATTCTTTTTTGTTTCTCCTTGATTTAATTCAGCCCTGAGTTTGATTATTTCCAGCTGTCTACTCCTATTGTTTGTATTTGCTTCTTTTTGTTCTAGAACTATCAGGTGAGCTGTCAAGCTCTTCATGTAAGCTCTCTCCATTTTCTTTTTGGAGGCACTTAGAGCTATGAATTTTCCTCTCACCACTGATTTCATTGTGTCCCATAAGTTTTCATATGATGTGTCTTCACTTTCATTAAATTCTAAAAAGTCTTTAATTTCATTATTCATTTATTTCTTGACCTAGTTCTCATTGAGTAGAGCATTGTTCAACTTCCATGTTTATTTGTCTTTTCCATTGTTTTTTTTGTTGTTGTTGTTGGAATTTAAGACCAGCCTTAGTCCATAGTGATCTGATTGGGTGCATGGGATTATTTCAATCTTCTTGTATCTGTTTATGCCTGCTTTGTGACCAATTATATGGTCAATTTTGGTGAAAGTGCCATGAGGTGATGAGAAGAAGGTATATTCTTTTGCTTTAGGATGAAATGTTCTATAAATATCAGATCTATTTGGTTCATAACTTCTGTTAGTTTCCCTGTGTCTCTGTTTAGTTTCTGTTTCCTTGATCTGTCCATTGCTGAGAGTGGGGTGTTGAAGTCTCCCACTATTATTGTGTGGAGTAGGATATGTGCTTTCAGCTTTAGTAAAGTTTCTTTTATGAATGTGTGTGCCCTTGCATTTGGAGCATAGATATTCAGAATTGAGAGTTCATCTTGGTTGATTTTTTATTGGACCAGTATGAAGTGCCCTGTTTGTTAACATTTGGTTGAAAGTCGATTTTATTCAATATTTGAATGGCTATTCCAGCTTGTTTCTTGGAACCACTTGCTTGGAAAATTGTTTTCCAACCTTTTATTCTGAAGTAGTCTCTGTCTTTGTCACTGAGCTGCGTTTCCTGTATGAAGCAAAATGCTGAGTCTTGTTTACATATCCAGTCTGTTAGTCTATGTCTTTTTATTGGGGAATTGAGTCCATTGGTGTTAAGAGATCGTAAGGAAAGGTGATTGTTACTTCCTGTTATTTTTGCTGTTAGTCATGGAATTATGTTTGTGTGGCTATTTTCTTTTGGGTTTTTTTGAATGATTACTTTCTTGCTTTTTCTAAGATATAGTTTTCCTCCTACATACATTATTATTATCACTACCTTTTGTTCCTGTTCATTTTGTTCCCCTTCACTTTCTTCATACCCATTAATCACTCCCTGATACCTACTTTCCTTTTCCCAATGGTACCACATTCTGCTTTTATATCTGTTTTATTACGCTCTTGTATTTTTATTTGTTTACTTGCTTGCTTGCTTGGTTGTTTGCTTTGCCTTTAGACCTCTTCATGATCTTCTTTCTTACTTTATAGTATGAAGAAACACCAAGTTCTCTTCATGTGCAACAGGTCCCCATACACATAAATTAATACTTTCTTTGATTATGGCTCAGGATGTCAGAAATTCATCCTGAGAGCAACAAAGCACCACTGATTAGAAAAAGGCAAACCACATTATGTAATCATTGCACAAACCTAGGAAGTAGGTTGCTCATACATTTTGCTGAGCCAATTGTTGTAGAAATGACTCAACAAAAGAAGCAGGATGCATTGATAAATAATTTTCAATTAGTGAGCTCCTCTAGAAATAGAGTGGGCTACTGTTTGGTGGCTGTCTGGGTTTACTTTACTATTACTGTGATGAAAAACAAAGCAAAACAAAACAAAAAACAACAGAAGCTACTAAATGAAGGAAAGACTCAATTCATTTATCAGTTCAATGTTGAGGCATTTCATGGCAGGGAAGACAAGGAAGTTCAAGCACCTGGTACCATCAGATCTACAGTTTCTAAATGGAGAGAGGGGAGTGGCTGTTAATATTTAGCTCACATTCTTCATGGTAATACTGTCTGAGAAACTCCTCAGGGATTAGTGCTTCCTAGTTAATATGGGTCTTTATACTTATTTTGCTTACTCAGGATACTTATAGGCACTTTATAAGCTAACTTTCCTCTAAATCTTAGAGATGACTTATTCCTTAGGAGATTCTACACCCTATCAGTCAGAAAAAAAAAATCACATTAATTATTCAGTGATATAGTGTTAAATAACATCTGAAACTTATATAATTTGAGGAAAATATATAAAATCTTTAAATGGCATGGAGTGCTAAAGCCCTCAGACTACAACTTCATGTGTAATGGATGCTATGCCTGTATACAGATACCACTTTGACATAACTATATGTGAAAGTACATTTTCAGCAGGAGTTCACAATGGCTGGAACTACCTGAATATGCTGAGACTAGGTATGCTTCGGGTCCCTACTAGAAATTATTGACACTGTTTTAACTGCTACTCACAGAAATCCAGAATGTGTGATTTGACCCTACTAACTAGAAAATATTTATTCAGTCAGTGGTCATGATGGAAGTTAGTTCAAATAAGAATGTTTCCATTTCCACCCGAGAAATGTGCATTTGTTGCATGGATACCACAAATGAGCATTAGAATAGCAGCATTGGTGTGGTTATGATATACTATTGGAGGACATCATGCGCCTATGTTCAACCTGACTTCTTACCACACAGACTACTTAGAGAGCTATTATCTAGAAGTAGCATCATTGAATATCAACAGAGGTAGACTGAGGATCTATTTTCATGTTCTATATGACAGGAAAGAAGAGTCAAGAATTACATTTAATGCCAGTGNCTGGCAAACATAGAAGTGGATGCTATTGGATAGAACACAGGGCCCCCAATGGAGGAGCTAGAGAAAGTGCCCAAGGAGTTGTAGGGGGCTGCAACCCTGTAGGTGCAACAACAATATGAACTAACCAGTACCCCCTGAGCTTGAGTCTCTAGCTGCATATGTAGCAGAAGATGGCCTAATTGGCCATCATTGGGAAGAGAGGCCCCTTGGTCTTGTAAACTTTATATGACTAGCACAGGGGAAGGCCAGGGCCAAGTAGTGGGAGTGGGTGGGTAGGGGAGCAGGGGCGGGGGTGGGTATAGGGAACTTTCAGAATAGCATTTGAAATTAAATAAAGAAAATAATAATAAAAAAATAAATAAATTTTCCTGAAATTCATCTACACATTTGAACAATTTCTTACTAAAATAATAGAAGCTTTATTTTTTAATTAACAAGCTCATTATAGGGATTATAGAGAAAGTTTAATGAATTATGTTACCTAAAGTAAATGATTAGAAAGCACATTAGATAACTAAAATTGATTGATTTCAAAAGTTATAATAATAGGTTTTAAGATGATACAATGAGTAAAGTAACTTGTCTCTAAGTCTGGCAACATAAATTTGATTTTGGAAGCTTTGTAGGGAAGGAGAGAATTTGCAATTTGTCTTCTGATCTCTACATGTACACAGTGACATGGTTTTTTTTAAACACACACACACATACACACACACATACACCACACACAGAGAGAGACAGAGAGACAGAGAGAGACACAGAGAGAGAGACTATAAAGATACAATACTATTACCAAGAAAATATCTATTGGAATCTATAGTGATTAATCAATTAGATTAAAAGTTGAATTAAATCATAGAGATTGAAAAATAAAACTCAAAAATCCATAACAACTTGTTTCCAAGAAAATTTAGAAGTATGGAAACAAAAGCCTTTTCTATAAATTGTTGGAGGAGTTAGATATCTATATACAAAGGAAACAAAAGTATAAACAAGCAAGCCAACAAATTAACAAAAGTCAGGAGACAAATAAAATCTTAATGTGTCTCATTTTTGTACCAGATGTAAAAAAGTAAATAATCTAAAATAAAATACATCTAAACTAGAAACAAAACCTTTTTATAATCCACCAGTAGAACATAAGCTAGGTAGAAATCTCAGATATGATACCAGACCTCCAACTGAAAAGGAAATTGCTGTCATTTGAAAGTCATGAAAAATAAACCCTGTCCACTTTGAGAGCCACTGGGCACATCCACTGAGGAGAACTCTTGCCATTTTTCCAACTATTTCCTTGCCCAGGTTTCAATTTTCAAAATAAACAAAAACACAAACATAAGACTTCTACATAGTGAGTAACAGATTTTCTTTTCATAGTATCTGCCAGGAATAAGTAGGTAGTAGGTAGGTAAAAATTTTGGATTCCATGCATACATACATACACAGATGTATACCCACATGAACATAATTACTAACATGAACATATATACTTACATATTATAAATGCATATATAATATTTAAAAGCTCTATTTGATAATTAAAAACTTGTCTTTGTTTAGGTCCTATTGCTAAGATAAACACCATGACCTAAGGAAACTTGGGGATGAAAGAGTTTATTTCATCTTAAAGTTTGTAGTTCATCAGTTAGGAGTTGGTGCGGGAAGCCAAGGCAGGAACCTAAAGGAAGGAAAGGCAAAAAAAGGAATGTTGCTAACTTCCTTGAATCCAGGACTGCCACAACTTGCTTTCTTATATATCCCATGGCTACCTGCCAAGAGTGGTCTGCCTACAAGGGACCAGGCCAACCAACATAAATAATAAGGAAACATCCTAGATATTTACCTAGGGACAATTTGAAGAAGACATTTTCTTTATTGCTTTACTCAATTCTAGGATATCCCTAGATTGTGACAAGTTAACAAAAACTAACTAGAACAGACATGCACATAAAGCCTAAATATAGAAGGTACACAGATTGTTCTTATTGACTGCAGTATACACACAAGAATCCATATTGTATAATGTTCTAGCTAGATAGACTGTTGGACAAGACATAGCCAGACACCATGGCATACAAGGATACTGAAAAATACTACGTCTGAGGAGGAAAGCATTCTTGATTTTCTTTAGGTGGTAGTCATGGACATTTGTGATACAACCTGCTTATAATAATTTATTTTATGGTTTATAAATTACACATTACTTTAAATTGATTTAAAACAAAAGAATTGAAGACAATGTGTTGATAAATCAAATTTCTTGTCATCACCAACAGGTAAAACTTGGGAAGTTCATTAAGCTGCAAGATTGTGGAACAAGTAAACTGTGCCAAAAGACAGAAGAATTGGTAAGGTTGAAGCAGGTTTAAAATTCCAGGGAATCTCAGAATTGAGAACAGTAGGCATGGAACCAGCCACCTGCCAAATTTGTTCTGTCCTAGAACACAGACCCATAACACTTCACTGATAGGACAATGACAGCTGGTAACAGCATAAAATCCTAGAGTTCTCCATGTATAACTGTAACCTATCAGGGAAAGGGTTAGGTTTCTAACATATCTAGATACCAATGATGTATCCAGATAGGCCCCAAGTGTTTAAACTGTGATGCTCCCTTCTAGGGCATTTCTTCCCACAAAAGGTATTTAAGTCATGATTCACCCTGAGTAAGCTGCATTCATATCCATCATCAAAGAAAGCAGTTTAGACAAGCAAAGATTGTCTCCTTCATCAAGAGTCACCTGCAGGGAAGCAGCAGGGATACCTTCAACATAAATACCCATGCCTAAATATCCAGGAGGCAGCCTTCTGTCTTTGAGCCACCTCTAGTCTCAGTACTTACTCAGAACCAAACCATATTACATCCCCTTCTCAGATTCAGTCATCCTCTTCCTGCCTGGAGCATAGGGAAAGCTTGGCCCTACAGACCACCATTTCCAACTCTCCAAGCTACCCAGAAGTTTCTGGGTACACAGTGGTCAAGAAACCACACGATCTAGCACAGATCCAGATATTTCACACTGAGGAAAACAAGTTGGGAACACCATCACAGACTGACTTCCCTGAGCTGCTTGCTTATGGCTCTCGGGCAACCCAGCATACAAGTAGGCCAAAACAAAATAATATGAGTAAGAAATTGATACTACTGGCTACAAGCCACTGGGATATTTGAAATTTTTGTTATTGAGGCATAAAAATAGACAGATGATTAAGAAAAGGATGAGGTCTTATTCACAGAGAATCAACTTGTCTCTTTATGCCTCTCTTTATTTTAAATACTTATAGTAGAAAATGTATAAATTTTCTGTCATTTGTATACATCATTGCATATCAGAATGCATTCTTTTATACTTTCTTATGAGGTTATAAGATTCTGTATAGCATGGTCAAGTGTTAGAGGTATGAGAATTGATATCAAAAGTTTAAATCATACTACTTCATTTCATTCATATATACATATATATGAATAAAAGTTATATATAACTTTATTAAATATATATAGAGAGAGTTAAATAGATATAGATATAGATATAGATATAGATATAGATATAGATATAGATATAGATATAGATATAGATATAGATATAGATATAGATATAGATAGCCTATTGTTGAGACTATGGCAGTGAATGTGGTGATTTTGAAACTAGACATGAGGTTTTTCCATATCAGAAAAAGAAAAGACTTTTAATAAGTCCAAAGTTTTTTTAATATTCTCAAACTCCAAGGAAAAGGTTGAGTCCTAAAGCTTGTTGAAGGAGGGGCATTTACAAGTAACAGTCATTGAAAAGAACAAATTAGTCATTCATTATTCAAGATGTTTTGTGTACTCTGTGTTATTTAATCTTCATTTATCTCCACAAATCATTCATTATCATTGCTATTTGGAGGATGATTTGTCTAAGGTTCATGATTTGATTATCTTGCCTACTTTTCAAGTGACACATACTGATATCTCAACCCAGATGGCACTGGTGTGGAAGATAAAAGCATGTATTACTCTCAGTTCTGAAGGCTTAGAAAGTCTAAGATCAAGCTACCCTTAGACTCATTCATGAAAGTGTCCATCACAGGCTCCTATTCTGGGGTTGTGGTTGGCAGATAATAGAAAATAAAAAAAGTTATTGTATCATAAACCAATGCCATTTATTACTTCCTGGAATTGGGAGGGGGTAACGATTATTGGCAGAAGTAGGTCAGTAAGACATGTTCTTGGATGTAGTACCTTCCTCTGGCTCATTCCTGTATCATTCTGCTTCATTGCTTCCATGGTATGAAGCAAGCTCTACTTACCCAGAACATTCTTACCATAAACCTCTCCATTACATGACCTGGAAACAATGGCAGCTGGTGGCTCCAGTTGACTGCAATCTCTGAAGATAATAACCAAAGGAACCCTTCCTCACTTCAGCTGTTTATAAACGGTAGGCATTTAGTCACACAGATGCAAGTCTAACCAATCAGAATCTTCTACTGATGTAGGCTACATGGAGATAAAGAGCAGGTTGCCCTAAAGCAACCTACTTATATTTATGAGAAAATAAATCCCAATAACAAGGCAACTTTCAAGATTAAATTATTTCCTGAGGGAATCATTTCTTAACACATCAACTTAGGGTGAGGTTGAAAACATCCAAGCTTAGAGAGATGCAAACACATGGAACACTTTTAAGACCATAAAATTATTACAAACTTCATAGAGCCTTTACAAATTCATTGAAGTCTGATGGCAAGTCATTATTTGACAGATTCATTTTTATAAGTTATTTCAACTTAGTTTATTTACTTTTTTCAAAGTTTCTTATAATTCTTACCTAGATGATATGGTTCAGAAGTACTAGATTGATTTCAGTAATGAAACAAAAGGGACTTGTAAGGAATTCTTACCAAAATTCCAACATTCCAGGCCTCACTTGGTGACCTTAGAGTGAAATTTGCTGTTATGATAAAATCGAATTAAAATATACTCAAACTTCAATCAAATATTCTGCTTGACTTAGGACTGAAGTCTATATGACAGGCAATGATCAGAAGCCCAATTTTGAAGATTAAGTACAATAGTATGTGACAGCCTTGCATGTTATAGAACACAGAGAATTAAATCCTCTTTGAATATTTGATCCACACACCAGAGACAATCACCAGAGTTTTTCAGATTCTTATCAACATTTCCTTTTCACAATGGTCAATTTTGAAAACTACCCTTTGCATAAGCACACAGAACAAAATATATTTTGGGCCATTTCAGAAATGGTTGAAAATTCTGTCCTGACTTTCAAGACTTTTTAATGAAACTCAAGTTAGCAACTCAACAATTAAGTTTACCAGTTTGATTACATTTTATATTTCTTGTGTTTGTAGGTGTGTGTTGTGTTGCATGTGTGTGTGTGTGTGTGTGTG
>NC_034594.1:75307707-75388182 GCF_900095145.1 Mus pahari | reverse complement strand
GAGAGAGAGAGAGAGAGAGAGAGAGAGAGAGAGAGAGAGAGAGATGGAGATGAGAGGACAACATTTAGGAGACATTCTCTTCTTCCCCAATATGGATCCTGGGAATCAAATTCAGGTCATCAGGCCTGGCAAGTGCTTTACCCACTGACCCATCTATTTCAATGGCCATCATACAGCAACTTTCCAGGTCAAAATTGTAAGGGGCTAGGAATGTGACTAAATAACTACGGATTTTTTCATGTAAGTGTGAGGCACAGAAAAACTACATTCTTTTCCTCAAACACACAATACTAATAGAAAACACTCTATCAATGCAATCCAAGCAAACACATCTGATCTTTCCATGCTTAGTAATTGTGGTAGGAAAATACTAAATATTTTGTCTTCCATAATTAAGTTATGTTCCCACAAGCACAGACAAAGGTATGTGTACAGTAAAAACAGAGCAGTGCCCAATGCTTTTAGATCTGAGCTATTTCCCACAACACAGGTCAGTGTTTTGTGTGGGGGCATGTGTAGTGTGGAATGTGTGCTGTTTGTGCTGAATGAATACTATGATAGATTCTGGAGAAATGCATCAGAAAGTGAGGTCAGAAAGACTTCAGATTCATCATGTGTTTTATTTGAACTTAAGTTTGGGGTTTTGTGGTTCAGAAAATTTTTACTGCTGCCTTTTTTTTTTCTTTCCAATACTACACTTTAATTTTGCAATGTCATATGTGGTTTCAACACACAGTTTATGAAGTGGGGTTGTAGAAGACTATGGTTTCTGAGCAGTAGCTGCCCCTGCTACCCACTGTCACCATAAGGTTTCCAGTACCCTTGTAAAAGGTGTAAAATTCAATCAAAAATCCCTCATGAATGACTTTTTCAGGTCCAGTGGCACAAAGGAGATGGCTCAGGACTTAAGAGTACATATTGCTCTTACAGAACACCTGTGATAAGTCCCCACAATATCTATGGCCTCCCAGAACATTTGCTTTCTCTTGTATAAATTCACATATATGTATACACACATATATACATACGTACATACATACAAACACATACATGTGCACTTATTCTTGCAAACACACAAACATAATTATAAAAAATTTAAAAGAAAGACTAAAAATCAGTGTAGGTCAAACAAATAAGCAGAAGACAGATTCTACCCAAATTTCAAATTTTTCATTCCCTGATCATATCATAAAGTCCAATTTAAAAACTGTTAAACACACAAAATGTGAGATAAACCATTCAAACATGAGTGTCCAAACATTTAATAATTCCTCTAAAGGAAGTTGACTTCTGGGTTATATGGTATTTGATTTTAACCAAGGTATAATTTTAATTTTCTCTCTGTGATGTTGATCTTAGTAAATGCACTAGTTTATTTTACTCTGTAAAGCCCTTCAGAGCCCTAAAATTAGTAATTTTTATTATGGTCTGCCCTGGGTCTTGTCTACCAGGATGTTTGAGTTCACTTAAGACTGAAATAAATTCCTATTGAAATATGTATAGACTCTAATATATTATACATAATACTAAATATGACTTTGAGGAAAATATGGTCAAGATTAATAAAACATGCATATACATTTCCCTGGACAAACATAGATATAAATTTAAGTTTCTTCATTAGGCAGTATACACATACACACACACACACACACACACACACACACACACAGAGTTTAAAGTTTGCTTCCCAGTACCAGCCAGAGAACACACACATGGACACTATTAATACAAAGGGAAAAAGCCTTTATTACTGGCCAGAAACTGCATGGCGAGCTTGCCCAAGTCATGCAGACCCACTCATCACTGTTCTTTTATGCATAAAGCCACATTCTGGTTGCCACACTTGGTTAGCAAGAACAGCTAGCAAGAAGTAGAACTAAAGAAGTAAAAAAGCAGTGTTAGCATATTTGGAAACTTTCCTGGATCCTGGAACTACAGACCAGGTCCTTCATGGATTAGATCTCTGTTTCCATTTTGGCAGGTGAACACACACATATAGGGTTTTAAATTCAGATACTCTTTCCCAGTGGTATCATTTGTGCTTACATCTGGGAGCCTGTTACATAGGCAGACATTCACAATAGATATACTATAATTTGTTCCCAGCATTGTGATGCAGTAGTTTTAATGGCAGATGTTTTAACATAACTGAAGTACAGGGAATCTCTACAAAATGGAACACTGAATAGTCTCCTATTGTCCTACAGGAAGTACTCAGGTCTCTGGACACTAGAATGTGCAATGACAGCCTTTTACTTAATTTGTTATGCATATCATAACACTTGCTTCCTGTTCCCACCATCTTCTAATATGTTCAGTTCTTTCTTCACAGGAACTGCTGACCTCCCCAGATTCAGCACATTCTTGTTATAAACATACCCTGCCAAATACCTGTTCTCCTCCATGACTTTTCAGGTCTTACTGTTTTCCTTCTATACTGCCATAGAAATGCAGCCTTAGCTATATGACCAAATCCTTGAAATATAGCTATTGTGCAACTTGCATATGTAGACTTTATTTTTCATAGGGTTAAAATTCAGTGTTTGTTTTGGTTGCTTAGCCACTACAATTTCAAAAATTAATTATAGTTTCCCAGTATACACATACATATTCATGGTTGTTGTTGTTGTTGTTGTTGTTGTTGTTGTTGTTTGTGTGTGTGTGTGTGTGTGTGTAAATAAGAAGTCAAAGTTATTAGTCCTCTTCAATTGCCCTCTATTTGATTTTTTTGAGACAAGATCTATCACTGATCCTGGGACTTGATGACTTGGCTAGGCTTCTGAATTGTCAGAAAACCCCAAGGATCCCTTGGACGTCTTTTTATTTGCCACCTCTTGCAGAAATTACAATCATTTTTCTTCTATGTATGGTTTTTCCACCATTGGGTCTAAGGATCAAGTCACGTCTTCGTGATTCTATGTAAAGCCCTTACCTAATGAGCAAGCTCACATTTTACTATGATCCTTAATTAGTAGCACACCACCCACATACATTCTCTCTCTCTCTCTCTCTCTCTCTCTCTCTCTCTCTCTCTCTTTCTCACACACACACACACACACACACACAAACACAAACACAAACAGATACTGACTCACTAATGTTTGTTTGTATAACAATGACATTTGATTATTACTTCAATAAATCTGCACCATTAGACTCTGGGAAGATTCATTCTGTATTTTCATGTTTTATTTGCTACTACTTACCCAGTAGGGTTTAAAGCTTTTAACCAAGAAACAATGTCTCAGAATATATAACCACTGGTTAATGCATCAGATCATATAAGACTTCTTATTAGATACTGGGAATCTATGCTTAGCTACTCAAGTTTGTGAAGGTAATGTAGAGAGAGATCTATGTGGAAGAGGGTATAAACATGGGAATAGGAGTGGGCATCAGGCATTGGGAGTGACAGTGCTGCGATAGAGAAGGGAAACTGGTGATGGAGTCTTCTCTGAGACTAGCCAGAGACATGGGTAGGATAGGCTTCTGGGATGATATATGGGTGATCCTAGCTGAGACTTCTAGTAGGGGGATATGAAGTCTAAATTAGTTACTTCCTGTAGCAAGGTAGGACTTCCAATGTAGGGATAGAGACACCAACCCACCCACAATATGTTCAACCCTTAAATTTGTCTTGCCTACAAGACATTCGGGAATAAAGATGGAGCAAAGTTTGAGGGGAAAAAACAACCTATGACTGACCCAAAATGAGACCCACTCCATGGGAGAAAGCTGACCACAGATAATAATGATACTCAGCTATGGTTTCAGAAAGGAGACTTGCGTAACTGTTTGTTTTTTTGAGAGGATTTGTCCAGAAGCTGATGGAAACAGATACAGAGATCCACAGGCAAACAGGCAGAGCTCAGAGAGCTTTGTTACAGAATTGAGGGAAGTATTGAGACAGCCAGAGGAGTCAAGGATATCACAAGAAGATCTAGAATGCTAACTAATCTTGGCCCATGGAAGTTTCACAGAGCCTGAAACACCAACCAAAAAGCATGCAGGCCATTCCCTCCCCTAAATACGTAACAGATGTGCAGGTTGGTCTTCGTGTGGGTCCTCTAACAATTGGAGTAGGGCCATCTCTGACTCATAATCCATTCCCTGCCTTGGAATCACTTTTCTGTAGCTGGGCTCTCTTGTCTGGCCTCATTGGTAAAGGATGTGCTTAGTCCTGGTGCAACTTGATTTGGGAAGGCAGGTTGGTAACTGGCAAGAGGGGGAATTAGGTGTGGTAGGGTTCACTTCTCTGAGCAGAACGAAAGGGGAAGGGGGAAAAAAATCGGTGCAAGGTATAACTAAGAGAAGAGGAGAGAAGGGTGTTCAGGATGTAAAGGGAATAAACAAATAAACAAACAAGCAAAATGGATTATTAGATTGTCTAACAATATTTGAGGTGGTAGTTAGCAATGTCCATCTGCATTTAGTAGAGGCTAAAATCCCCAGATCTCCTCGTTTCACAAGGTAGGAGACCCAGCAGACCCAATCTGGTGCAGAGGACCTGGAGGACTTCTGGAGGCTATTGGTCTTTAGCATATTTTGGAAGGCATAAAAGTCTGGACTCCAATGACAGTGAAGCATGGCAGTGGTAATTATAGATTGATACATTCACCAATAGAGAGCAAAGGTGAAGAGCCAGGGAGCACTCAAGGTGGGAAGGCAGGGAGCACTGAAGGTGGGAAGACAGGTAGCATAGTTTTGCCCTCAGACTGCTTTATTTCTGTGGTGCTGCAGGAAGGCGTCTCCAATTCCTGCAGAGGGTCTTCTCCTCATTTTCTTCTGTGAAATCCTCAAAGATAAGAAAATATCCATATATTTCAGGTGGCTCTAGATCTAATCATTCTGATTATCTGCCTTAATGATTATGTTGCTAAGATAAGCTTCCCCTGAGTGGCAGTTCCTGGGAGTCCTGCTTGTAGTGTCTACTTGGATTTACATTTCTTTTCCTTTGTTTCGTCATGCCACATGATCCAAGTCCCAGCCTTGTCCATGCAGACAATGCCAAGCTGGCTTACTGATGGAACATGTACAAGAGACATGATTTTCTTTTATCACTACTTATTCTCTATTCCCTATAACAAGCCAGATTGCTTCCTCACCCCTATGAGAACAGTAAGCCCAGCTTCTTCTACAACACAGGTCCAAATTTCTCATGGTCTCCAAGAAGTCCTGGTCTTCTCTAGGCATTTTTGTTTGATTTCTGCTACTACAAAGAGCAGAATATTGTTGAAAATTGTATATTGGTAAAGAAACTTTATCTTTAGGTTTTCACAAGACAGAATGTTCAGTTCTGTTACTAACAAGGAAGCTGGTAGGTTACCCTGGTCTTGAGGAAGGGATCCAAACTCCTCCCCCATATTCATCATTTTCTAAGGCCAGGGGTTGGAGTGGTGTCTTCTTCTTAGGGCATTCCCTGGCCCAGTGGCCTTCCTCCTTACAATAATCACATTGGCTCCTTATTTAGTGGGGGCAATCTTGATCCTTAGGGCCCCCCTTACCTCTTTCTTCAGTAGCCATCTGTTTTAGGCATCTCTTGTGATCTTCTGGTTTGACCATGGTTGTCAGCAGGATCATTGCCAAGTGCAAGTCAGTTGCCTCTGTCCTCTCATCTACACTCTCTGCTGCATTAAACACTCTCTCTGCCATCATCACTATCTATCACTAACTCCATCAGACACTTTTCTCCTAACCTCTTTCCTTCCCAAATTGCCATACATAGATTTGTGGGCTGTCTTATGGCCACCTTGACTTCAACCAGTAGAGCCTGATGGTAAACCAAGAGCCTCCCCCTTACCTTCAATTGTGTTAAATTCCCAGTTTGGATGAGTTAGGGAAAACCAAGCATTAATAGCTGCTTTGTTATTGGTGGGTTACCTTTTGGGGTCAGGAACCAGCTTCCTGACCTCTGTCTGGATTCTCTCCTTCTCTTCTATGATAAAGAGAACCTGCAACAGTTGTTGACAATCAATCCCAATGGGGCTGATAGGTGAAGAAAACTATTTCTAAGGGATTGATTAGATATCTTGGGTTGTCTGAAAAAAGGGGGAGTTCTGAGTTCTCCAATTATAAAGGTCACTAGTGGCAAAAGGGCAATAGTGATAAGATTGGTTTTCTTGGTCATCAACTGGTCCTGCTGTGCACAAGGACAGGGTAATATTCTCTAGTTCATGAGGCCTACTGTGTCCCTGCAGTAGGTCCTACCCCTTCCTGTGATGAGACTGCCAATATCAGAGCTACTTATAGCAGCTGCTATTCCACCTTTGGGGTTGAATAAATTGGGGGTGGAAAGATAACATCCTCCTCCATTGCTCATTGGAGAACCCAGTAGAGGGATGGTGCAGAAGTAGAAGGATGGTACAGTATGTCTTCCTTTGCATCACTGGGCTTTTTAATAGCCAAGATAAGAAATTCTGCCTGTTGTCTGGGCAAAGAAAGGCTAACCAAGACTGTGGCTACACTAGAAAGTCTTGCCAAAACACCACATATGGTATTTGGTCTGGGTGGCCAAATTTGGAGACTGTTGCTAGATGCTTGATTAGTTTGGAGGTAACCTGGAGTTACAGGTCTTGTGGTGTGTAGCCTTGAATTTGGTGCTAAGTATAAGCCTATTAATTAACTTGAGTTAAGTCTGGTTCTCTAATATGGAATCTGAACCCTAATAATTTGGTCTTTCAATAACACCAGTTGATATACCAGTGGAGTAAGAGAAATCTCCCAAGGCCTCTCCCAAAAAGAAGAGGTATAGATGATTAATAGCCACTGAAAAAAAAGGCAAAAGTCTTCTCTAGGAATGAGCCATCTACCAGGTGATCCAATGCTAAATGGCCATCCTATAATACCTACAAATAGCACCAATTGGAAGTTCACCCAGATGATTAGCCTGTGGCTATTTCTGCAAGAGATTGCATAGATTGATGTTTGATGTAACTTGGGCCACAGTGAGTGGAACCATCCCAAGGCAGGTGGGCATGGACTATGATAGAAAGTTATTTGAGCAGAATCCAGTAACTAAGCCAGTAAGGAGCCTTCTATTTTCTGATGCAGGTTCCGGCTTTGTGTCCCTGCCTTGACATCCTCCACTGATGCACAATTTCTTAGAAGTGTGGTGTGAAAAACAGTCTTTCCCGAGTAAGTTGCTTTGGTCAGAATGTTTTATCATGCCAATAGAATAGCAAACAGAAATTGTGTGCATACATACATGCATATAGTACTTCCAAATCCCTGGAGATGGGGTTACAAAGTGGTTGTAAGCAATCTGACTTGGGAACTGGGAACTCACCATAGGTCCCCAGCAAGTGCAACAAATACTCTCTTAATTTCAGATTCATCTCTCCAGCTGATTATAAATGAATTGTTATTCACAAAGATAGTAAGATTTGCATTATTAACATATTTTGAGTTTCTCTGAGTTGATAAAGGTATCTTATTATTTTTGTATCCTCCTCTCTATTTCACTTACCAGAACTATTATATATGTAGAACAAGTTGAAGAATATTTTATGTGTTTTGAAATCATATATTCCTGAAGTTTGGGCTACTTAAGAGAGGTACTGTCTACTTTACATTGCTTAGCTTGTGAGATATATATATATATATATATATATATATATATATATATATATATATTCTTTAGTAATAATTCTGACACTCATTTTCTAATAGACTCATTCAGCTGTCATGGTTTTAATGTCTTTAAGTCTTTCCCATATGGATAGTTCACATTTTTCCTTTAATAATTCCAGTGTTGTGAATGGTTTACTGATGCAGGTTGTTGACTCGATTGATATCATTCCTGGTGAGTCAATTGATTGTAATCTCTATGCAAAGAAATTTTATCTATATAATCTTGGTAAGAACTCTGGATACTGTCACCCAGAAAGGGACCTTACTTGATTATTCCAGGCTCTGTACTTGACCAATATTTGATGATAATTTAGAGGATCTTGGCTTAGTTGCTCAGTGGAAATTTGTGCTTGTATTAAAAGACTGCCTGTTATTCCTTGATTCCTATAACAATACCATTCTGTACACATTTCAACCACAGCTTTAGTGCTAACTTCTTGCATATTACACACTACATCCATTTCATTTAAATGTGTTTTTAAAAGGCCCAATTGGAAACATTTTCTTCAATACCCTATAAAAGTGTGGTTTTATGAAGATTCCTGTTGTTTTCTTGTCAAATGAAGTTTTCAAAGATTGCAGGTAGGCAAACAATGAAAGAAACAAGTTCTTTTCACTTTTTAAATACATTTTTTCTCTAAATATAGGCTTTTATCTCCTAAGGACACATATACTAATCGGAGTGCATACGCAGAAGCAACAAGACTTGTATTATAATGCTGAAGTACTACTAAGTATAAGGCATATATGTATATGAAGTGTATCATTGACAATAGGATTTATTTTAAAAAAAATAGAAGAAGAAGACTAAGGAGTGATATGTGACTTTAACACTGGCTATCATCAACCTTAGTATGTCTCTTCCTCTCAAGTGCTGGCATCACTGGTATGAACGACCAAGAGTAGTTCACAAGTGATTGGGGTCAGTCAAACTCAGAGCTTTTTCCTCTTCCAAATGATCTACTCTCTACCCTGTCAGTTCGGCTTGTTTGTTTGTTTGTTTGTTTTGCTTTTGTTTTTGGAAATTTCTGCTCTGCAACAACCTAGAGGACATAACATTAATTCATCAGTTGCCTAATCACTACTTTCACTTAAAAGTCAAACTTTAATATGTCAGAAGACAAGTTTTGCTTACATGCCTCTAGTACCCTGCCTATACTTGGCATGTAAAGTTTGGAAAATCTCTATGAGGTTTAGTTTTAGTAGTCAACTTGACAAAACCTAAAATCACACAGAAAAAGAGTGTTAATAAGGAATTAACTAGAAAAGCTGGCTAGTGAACATGACTATAAGGAAATTTGTTAATTAGGGTATACCATTTTATAGGCTGTGCCCTGAATTGTATATGAGTAGAGAAAGACAGCTAAGACTAAACATTCATCTCCCTTTGTTAATAACACTAGATATGATCTGTAGCTACCTAAGCTCCTACTACAGTGATTTCCCTGCAGTGACGGACTGTAAATTGGAATTATAATCTAAAATACACCCTTTCTGTGATAAAGGTTTTTTCCAGGATATTTTATTACAGTAACAAAAATGAAATTCAGATAAACACACACACACACACACACACGCACATACAGACACAAATGTAAACACCATTCACAAGATTACACAGGAGAAACCTTCAGTTTTGTCTCCGGTTTCTCTTGCCTTTACTCTTCTATGTTTTCCATAGATTTCATCATTTGCTTTTCAGACAATTGCCTTTAACTCTGTTTCTAAAATGTAGCTTCAATGGCTTCTTTCTGTGGCAAAAATAAAAATTATAGCATCTATTTTCTAATATAAATCACAACAATTGTGCTTATGGAAATGGACAAAGTTCTTCAAGCACAAGATAAGAGAACTATATTTAATCAATAATCACAGATGATAATCAGTATCAAAACAGTAAAACCCAGATACTATTCAGAGCACACTGAAAGCATGTCTTAAAAAATATAAATATCTGGCTTCTTAATTTTCACTCTGCATGCCCTTTCCAAGATGTTGGTATTAGCAATGTGACAAATGACATAGAAGACAAGTAATTTAAGGGAAACACTGGATCCAAAATACTGTCCTTTGTGTGAGGACACGGGAACCTAGTCATTCATGTTTGTATGCCATCATAATCAGCTTATTTTTCAACTCAACACACTCAAAAAAAGAAGGAAGTATAAAATGAGGGACTTCTCCTATATATTGGCCAGTGAACTTCTCTGTGGTGGATGATCTTGATTGTTAATACAGGAGGACAAGCCCACTCTATGTGCCACCATTCCTCAATAGTCACCCTTAGACATGTACTAAACAAGAGCCTGTGAGCCAGTTTGCAAGCAGTACCCTCTGTAGTTCCTGCTCTAATTCCTCAGCTGACAGTAAGTTCTCTTGTTAGAGGTAATTCTGCATGGCATAACAGACAGACTGTTTTAGTTGCTACACTGGCTTCCCTCAATGACTGGCAATGACCTATAAGCTAAGATAAACTAATTCCCTTTGTTACTTTTGGTCAGAGTGCTTTATCACAGCAACAGAAAGGAAAACAGAACATCTAGCAACATATTACCTACTGAGATGTTTACCCTGCATTGACTGGAATAAATCTTAGTTCTATTCCCAGCCATCTTTATTTTCTTCAGAAGCGTATAAAGCTTGTTTTAGTCTCAGTTACGTCACTTATAAAATAAAAATAGCATAGCAGTTTTCCCTTTAGTGTCACCAATGCTGTGATGAATAAATGAGAATGCACAGAAAGCACCTTCTATTTGGTCAGCCCTTGTAAAGCCATGCTGATGTGCATGCTTGCCCTTCCTCTTTTTCCAAGCACATGAGCCTTTACTTTAATGGCTAATATTGATTGTTAGCATGACAAATCTCGAATCACCTTGGAGTCAAGCCTCAAAGAAGACCTGTGAGTGATAATGTATACTGTTAAGATGATAGGATCTTCTTGAACTGTGGACAGCACCATACATTTGTAACTGACCTTGCATAAGCAGATGTATTTCAATACTTTAACAATGAAACTATCAAAACAAAGAACATTGTGAAATTGGAATTCCACACATCCCCAACACCCTAAACTCTCATGCAGGGAGAAAATAAAAGGTTCAAACCAGATTAAACAGGAACTCCTCTGTCTGAGAAAGGGATTTATAGAATTACAGAAACAGCAGTGCATCTGTGGTAGGCAGGGTGACACCCTAAGCGTGATTACTTAGATGTGCATATCTGACCAGTTTCTTCATGTTTCCATTGGTGGGAAGAAACACCATGACCAAGGAAACTCTTATAAAGGGCAACATTTAATTGGGGTTGACTTACAGGTTCATTATCACCAAGGCAAGTCTATGGTAGGTATAGTGCAGGAGGAGCTAAGAGTTCTATATCTTGTTCCAAAGGCAAGCAAAAGACTGGCTCCCAGACAGCTAGGGAAAGAGATTCTCAAAGCCCACCCCTACGGTGACACACTTACTCCAAAAAAGGTCACACCTACTCATGTAAGAAACACCTCCAAATAATGCCAATCCCTGGGACAAGCACATTCAAACCACCACAGCCATTTTTGTGAACTTTAATCTTACTTCAGATCCTTGAGAATTAACTGGAAGGTATCAGTGGATATGTTTGTCACCATCTCCAATGTTTCCACATTGAATATTTTTTTTGTTTTGTTTTCTATTAATTTGGCTGTTCTGATTGGCTTACTTGGGATGGGTAACTGAACTTTGTTTCATAGGGCACATACTGTGATCCCAAGTTTGGTAAATCAATAGTCTGTGTACCAGGAATGAATTTAAAGAAGTAGAAAAATTAGCAAAGCATAGGCCATTTTTCATTAATCTCTACATTGTGACTATGAATTCTGTGTGACTGTCACCATGCCTCCTTACCATGATGAACAGTATCCTCGTCCATGACAAGAACAAACCTTTCTTTTCTATGCCAAGGAACATCCTTTGCTTTGAGAGGAATTTTAAGAAAGAGGTGGTTGGGAGTGTTAGAAAAGAATGACCCAAAGTGAAATCTTGAGTCCTAGCTGACAACTTGTGTTCTGCTCAAGAGAGCTTTTCCAAGTGTGCTTCACTCTATATTTTGCTTTCTGGAGGTCTATCTGTCTATATTCTGCTTGCTTGCTATTCAAAGAGTACTCTCTGTCAATGTTCTGCTTGCTATTCTAAGAGTTGTCTCTGTCCGTGTATGGCTTGCTTAATGTAAGTTTTCCAAGCAGTTCTCTCTTTTTACCCTAAAAAATTCTCTGGATAGTGCATCTCCTGCACAACACAGGTCCAGGCTTCTATTTTACATATCAATTTAGTCATTTCTTCCAGGTTTCCTTTCAATTTTCTTATGAATCATCATCCCAAGACTTCAGTCCTTTGATTCTTAGGAGAAAGGAAGCATAATTTTTTTTTCTTAACACTGGAAAAAAAATTCAGAGCTCTGTCTGCTTTTGTTAAGCACAGATGATGAACTAGTTGTGTGTGACCTTGCCCTGACCATTTCCACCTGGGGCCTAACCTTGCTCTGTCCTAGGTAGATCCTGAATTAAGGAATCCATCTGTCTTTGTAAGCATAAACAAAAATCTTAGCTGGGTGGGATCTACTTCTATCAAGACTCACTAAATCTCTTTATCTTCTTCCGTAGTAATTTTCTGACAAGTTGGTTTAAAGTTCAGCTGTTTTTGTTCCTTTAGATTCATGAAGTCCCTCTCATAATTCATATTCCATCCATAATTTTCACATAGTTGAGAAATTATATACTTTCCAATTAATGTATTTAGAGCTCTTTACCATAGCCTTAAGTGTGGACTAAAATTCCAAGTGTTTACCATTTTGTTAAGATACAGCCACACCCTCAGCTCCTAAACTCATGCTGTTTCTAACCATCATGTAGTCATTAAAACTAACAGGAAGGACATTTCTCAGAAGAGTCCTCCACTGTTAGTACTGGTTTCAGAAATTATGTTCATTTATAAACAAATAAGCCTTAGGTCCACAGCAATTATTGACCCTCATGGAGGCTCACATTAGGGCACTGTCCTAGAGGTATGGAAAATGTCACTCTGTCCCTACAAAGGCCACACTAGGCTCAGCATTTCTTAACAGTCTCCTGTCATGGATATTGTCACATTAACAAAAAAGTAACTAAGACAGTAGGTGTAAATGTCTATGTCTTTCTATATATGTACTGTCTTAGTCAGGGTTTCTATTCCTGCACAAACATCATGACCAAGAAGCAGTTGGGGAGGAAAGGGTTTATTCGGCTTACATTTCCATACTGCTTTTGATCATTAAAGGATGCAGGACTGGAACTCAAGCAGGTCAGAAAGCAGGAGCTGATGCAGAAGCCATGGAAGGATGTTCTTTACTGGCTTGCCCCCCTGGCTTGCTCAGCCTGCTTTCAAATCCAAAACTACCAGCCCAGAGATGGTCCCACCCACAAGGGGCCTCTCCCAGTTGATCACTAATTGAGAAAATGCCCCACAGCTGGATCCCCTGGGGGCATTTCCCCAACTGAAGCTCCTTTCTCTGTGATAACTCCAGCAGTGTCAAGTTGACATAAAGCTAGCCAGTACATGTACTGTCCACTGTTTTCTTATGTTTGCATAGTAGTAAGGGGACAATGTCACCAAAAAATATTTGTTTTCTTGTTGAAAATGATGACAGTGTTAGTTTTATGTTTAGAATTTTATGCTGTCTGAGTTAGATTTATAAGTTTCTTCTGGGTTTTTACATGTGGTTATTGGTTTCAAAGGTCCTGGGCAATTTTATATTAGCAAAGATAGAAAAATATCTCCACAACATCCTGATAAATTTATTATGCTACAAGTTCCATCCTCTTAACTTTATAAGATTTACAGCACATGTGAAATTAACTTGAGAAGTTGTAGAGTGACTCAGACTGGCTCTTTTCAAAGACTCTAGTCGTGACACTCAACCCTGTGTGATTAAATGTCTGCTCTGAATAATGAGCCTTCCAAGAAGCTTTCAGAAGTGTGGGATGCTAACCTCACACAACTTTCAACTTTCCTTGTTAGGGCACTCTGAATATCAAGGTGACACCTTCAGGGTGGCACAAGTCATTCTTATTAAACAGTTATTCTGTTGCACTCTTTCTGCCTTCCCTTCCCTGTGAGCTCACTTGCCTCAGGTGAAAGGTGAATTCATTTAACAAGTATCCCTCAAAGAGGTTCTATGCATCTCAAGAAAAGCTTTTAGAAAATAAATATTCATCCTAGTCTATTGGGCTTCAGAAACTTGGCCTAATAAGGCCTTAGTAGCTAATTGTAACCTGGGAGAGAATAAAAGATTGTATGTGTGGAGCAGAAGGTCCAGTGACTTTGTTTAATGAATAATTCCTGCCTGGTGTTAGGTGAGAGAACCGAGACACAGCTGCACATGATGAGGCTCCATATCCTTGGATTTCTTTCACTTTTTAGATGCCTAAACTCACAGCAAATTGTCATTCATGGCTCTGATGCAGAAAGGGATTTAATAAATAATGAAAGGGAATAATGAAGCTCAGCAGGATTAGAGAATTTATTAAAGTTGTAAGAAAGGCTCTTAGGAAGAGAACAAGCATACCTAAGAGTATTGTGTGGATTTCTAAAGAGTAAAGCACCCTTTTCTGCCCTAGTGATGCCAATGCAGAAACTTTATATGGACACTACCTCTCCTCTACTTCTTTTCATCTTCAATAATCAGTATTACAGTATGCATGTAGAAGTGACTTTTATGGGATTACAATTGGAAAAGAACTCATGACAGGACTAGTGTCATACAAGGAGTGTAAGACACATTTCATTGTACATGGAGTTCTTGATCAGAGTTCTAAGAAAATGTTGGCTTATAGCTGGAAAAGAACAGTCTTAGTTTTTTGGGTTTTTTTTTTTTTCTTGATATTTATTTGAACTTGTGAATTTGTGTGGGATGGTGACATTCCTCTGGGGCTCCCAAGTTGTGAGCTTCCCAAGTTAGGTTTTGGGACCTCAACTCTGCTGCATCATCTCAAGTAATTGTTACCTGCACTGGAAATCTTGCTTCACAATTGAGAGAGTTCAATCAGACGCTAGGCAAGAGACTCCTCCCCCTTCTTGTGTTCAAAATGTTTTTCTTGTTTCATTTCTTGTATTCCTATGTTTAGTAAATGCCCTCTTTATCTAGAAAAGTTGGTGACAGAAGGGATATTAGAGGAATCTGCCCTTAGAAAGCTATAAGAAAATGGGGTCGGGGAAGAGGATGCTGTCTCCTTCAGCTCAGTTGACATTTGACCATGAGCAGTATAGCTTTCACTCAGACTCAATTTTCCTTTCACCTTGATCATTGTCAGGCAATTTAGCATGCCTCCTCTGACTTGTTTCTTTTGCTGAAACCTGAAGAAATAGAAATGATGAAGGCAATTGCCTGGAAGCCCAGAAGCCCACCTTACAATTTGCATTATAAACACCCAGATTCCCTTGAGAACTACAGCATCCTTTGCCTGGCTGCACTGTCTTCCTATTGTTACTATAGTTACTAGGGACAGAGCCTGGCCCTGACATTCCTAAACAAGCTCTACATAGTCAAAAAGTGAATTAAACAAATAATGATAAAACCCACAGAAAGGAGATTTATTCAGTGTGAGGACACTACAAAGAAACACACACTAGGCCATTGACCTTTTCCTCCTCAAGTTACCTTCTGGATCTTAGCATGACATTTAGGTTTAAATAGAAGGCCTAGTAGTACCTATATCTAAGCAGTCTGAGTCAAGGTCTGCCCCATCAGCATTTCCATAGCTCCAGCTGCTCTATCTTCCAAGTTTTCCCTCTCTCAAACAATCTCTCAACCTTTTTTTTTTTTCTCCAAGCACAAGCTTTTGGGAAAATTTCAAATTTGGGTGGTCCACTGTTTCCATTGTCTGATTAGCCATAGGAAGGAGAGCACTAGAATCTCTTCAGAATATTGTAATCCTAGAAAGAATGGTCCCAATCTGGTCACTTTGTGGTATTTACTGGCCATGTTTTAGAGGATTTGGATGTTGTTTTGTTTTGTTTTATTTATTTTTATCTTTTTTTGTTTGTTTTTTTCCTGCTTTGAATATAAGTTCCATTCACCACCACACTCTAAAAATATCCATGTTGTTTTAATGTATCTGCAGTTTAAACAGTTTCTTTAATTATTTCATATTTCTATTATTTCTTGTTTTTATGCAACTTGTTTAGAAATATTCATTATATATCTACACACAAGTACCTATGTGTATACAATTTTGTATGAGATATTAAATATATAAAATTCAGGGTGAAAGTGTAGCTCATTTGTTAAAGTGATTTTCTTGTATGCACAATACCCTGTGTTTGATCTCCAATAGTACATGGTAATGAATCCCTGTACTCCTAGGATTAGAAGTTTAAGGCCAGGCTGGATTATGGAAAATACTGTCTTAAAAATATATAGACAGAGTAGCTATAAAGCTAAAATGTAAGATTTATTTCAAGTAGAAACCCTGAGCTTTGATTTCTCTGACATGCATAAGTTCATATCGATGTTGGTACAGCAAGTGAATGAATGAGTAAGTGATTGAACCTTTGTAAATTTTGTTTTTCAAAGCTTACAGCTTATATTAACCTTTTTTACCAATTGATCAAAGTAGAATCAAGACGCATTTTCACACAAACTTTCTACTTGCTTTTTAAATAACTCTATCAATGTCAGATGGCAGATCCCTCCAAATATACAAATATTTGGCTTTGGTAAATCTTATTTGCAAAGTCATTCAGAAGGCACACAATGTCTGGGTGGAAGGCTAAGGCTGTCATTCTTGACAGCAAATCTTCTAAAGAGTGTTTTTCCTGTCACTGTGAGGCAACACAAATCTCCAGTCCAAATGCCAGACAAATCCCCTGTGTCTCTGAGATGGGATGCTGTGGGTAAGGTAAGTGAGAAAAGGACAGGGATCTCTTCATTACTTCATCCTGCCCTTTATGTAGCTGCTCAATGATCTGTTGATAGTGGAGAGATGTAGTGGCTGATGGGAATGCTCAGCAACTCAGTTGTTTCAGGTTTGTGCAAATTAAGTCTGCAAAGCATGCTAAACAGAAACTTAAATGTCACTAAAGACTACTGACTAGCACCGTTACAGTATTCATGGCACACTGCCATAATCCCAAGCACAGATGCTAAATGCATCCCATTCTTAAGAAAGCATCTTTCAGCTGGCTACCCTGTCAGTTAGTATCAGCCTATGAGGACATTATGCAGCTTCTGAGGAGTAATAGTAGAACAAGTGAAACTTTCAAGAAAAAAATCATAGTTTACATGAAAAATAAAAGCAGTGAAGCTGGAATCATTAGCTATGTTGGTAAAGAACTTTCCATACAAGCATAAATACTTCATATTCTTTTGCATGGGCATTTAAATCTGGGAATGAAAACAAGCACATGTACTATTAATACCAAGAGGAGTACAGATAGAAATATCCATACAAAACCAATCATTGAACTCCAATTCAATGAGTGATTCTGTCTCAAAATAAGTATTGGGAATTAAGGAGAAAGATGATTTATGTCCCTTTATTTTTATCTCTGGTGTCTACCATCATGTGCACACTCATACATGTTTCAAACAAACTGAAGAAAATAGCTGATCTATATCAGTAATAGCAGGAGGAACAAACCTAATATTGTCACTTTTGACAATATTTGTGCCAGTGTGTTCCATAGTTGCAATCTAATCCAATGTCAGACATAATGACTGGATCCGTCTTTCCCTCTCACCATTGAGAAGCAGTTTAATTTTATCACATATATTTGAATCCATTAAAGAGAGTTTTCTTGAACAGTAGAATACATTCTGAAAAAATAATTTCCCAAGGTAAGTTATCTTGAAAAAGAGGTAATTTGACATACAGCACACACATATACATGTACTTTGCCTATTTATTATATAATTATATTTGCAGATGATTGCTTATGCATTTTCTCAATTTAAAACAGAAACTAAAGTCTGATGATGGAATGATTTAATTTGCCAACTGGAAGGAACTCCCACCTATTTCTGCCACAGAGTTTGTTATGGTATGGGTTGCTGGGTTGATAGAATCATAGAATGTTAGAACCACTTATAGCCAGGGTAAACTTCAGGCCTGTTTCTGTATATTAATGTATGTATATTCATGTACCTGAATATTGTGGAAAGACCCCAGATGTCCCTCAACAGAGGAATGGATACAGAAAGCGTGGTACATTTACACAAGGGAGTACTACTTAGCTATTAAAAAAAATGACTTCATGAAATTCTTTTTTTGTGGGGAGGGTCGAAACAGGGTTTCTCTGTGTAGCCCTGGCAGTCCTGGAATTCACTCTGTAGACCAGGCTGGCCTCGAACTCAGAAATCTGCCTGCCTCTGCTTCCCAAGTGCTGGGATTAAAAGCTTGCACCACAAATGCCCAGCTAGACTTCATGAAATTCTTAGGCAAATGGATAGAACTAGAAAATATAATCCTGAGTGAGGTAAATCAGACCCAAAAGTACATGCATGGTATGTACTCACTAAAAGTAGATATTAGCCAAAAAAAAGAAAAAAAAAAAAAAAGAAAAAAGAAAAGAAAAAGAAAAAAAGAAAAAAAAAGTACAGAATTCCCTGGATACAGTTTACAGTACTCAAAAAGGTTAAAAAGCTGAAGGGCCCAAATGAGGATGCCTCAATCTCCCTTGGAAGGGAGATTCACACCAGGGGTGGGGGATGGAGGGACCTGGTAAGGAAGGAAACCAGGAGAGGAAGAGGGGAAAATGATCTGGTATTGGTATTGGGTTGGGGGAAAAGAACTGAAGCCCTGAGGGTCAGCATTAAGATTGGAATCAGGCAACCACCACAGGAGGTAGGAGGTTGGGGACCCTCCTTAAGGTACCAGAGTCCAGGGAGGTGAGAAACTCTCAGAACTCAAAGGGAGGGACCTTAAATGAAGTGTTCTACAGTGGTCAAAGGGAACTTAAAGAAGCCACTTCCAGCAAAAATGACAGGGTATTAAATGAGGGATGAGTTTTCCATCCCACAGTCAAAAACTCTGACCCATAATTATTCCTGTCTGAAAGAAATGTACGGACAAAAATGCAGAAGAGCCTGAGGAAAGGAAGGTCCAGCAACAGGATCCAGCTCAAGGGGAGGCCCTAATACCTGACGCTATTATGCAGGTATTGGAGTGCTCACAAAAATGGGCCTTTCATGACTGCCCTCTGGAAAACTCAACAAACAGTCAAAAGCGTCATATGCAGATATTTGCATCCAATCAATGGACTGAAGCAGCTGACCACTGTCTCAGACATTGGACGTCCAACCAGGCAGCATACACCAGCTGATATGAGACCCCCCCCCCCAACACATGCACAGCAAAGGCCTACCAGGTCTGGGTTCAGTCAGAGAAGATGCACCTAATTCTCTAGAGACTTATAATTGTTCCCCCATCCAAGGGCATTTAGCTATAACAGGAGATTCCTAAGGGCTCAAAGACAGCAGGATCTTGAACTGCTCACACTTCAGCCTTATGGCTTTACCTCAATGCTGATAAGCCAGGAGGCCTACTGGAAGATTATCCACCATTTGTAGAGTATTCACTATGTGCCAAACTGCATCATTACAATTAAGCCTTAGTAATTCTGTGAGGTAAATGACAAGCAGTTGAGGTGCCTATTTAACATACCAGAGCTCAATTGGTCTCCAGGTTCTTCCAGCAACCCCCAGTTCCTACCTGTTGCAGTATATGGCTGTCATACCCTACCCCTTGCCCTGAACCTTCCAGACAGTGCCTGAACAGCCCTTCCCCCAGAGGCTCTACCCTCTATAATCCAGACATCACCTACACCCTCTCCGTGCTTCTGTGCTACCTCTCTCTCGGAGGGGTGGGGGAGTTGGGGATATCTTCGTGGAGACAAGGGTGGAGGGAAGAGGTATAGGATGTGGAACAGTCAGAGGGAGGGGGATAAAACCTGGATTGTGAAAAAAATTAAATAATTTTTTTTAAAAAAGTAAAAGAAAAGAAAAAGAGATTATTATAAGATTGTGAGGAACATTTGAACATTGAAACCACCATGATTGTCAGAGACTGTACCTGGTATTGACCTCAAAGTCGCCGGAAGTTCAAAAGTCTTTAGCTAACAAATGGACTTGTATTCCCAGCTTCTTGGTGTTTTATTCAAGTAGTTGGTGTAAGAACAAAAGAATTTTTGTGTGGCAAGGAAACTTCATTCAAGAGCAACCTGACAGTGGAGATGAGAAATCCTCTATCCAGAGTAAACTCAAGCCAAGTGGCACAGGGTACTCAAAAGTTCCAGTGATTGTTTGGGGACTTGTTTTATTATGTTCAAAAGAAGGATTTAGTTGCTATGGGACATATAGGTGATTCTTGGTTTTGATTGACAGGCTTGGATTGATTATGACTTTGCTTAACCTGGTTTTAATCATATGTTTTATAGACATAACTTTGTAAATGGTGGGGTTCCTTTGAAAGTTCACTCAGAGAATATATTCATTCCAAATCATTCAAGGATAGACAGGTTAATTTCCTGTATCTCCCAATTACATTCATGGACATCTTTAAATTAAAATAGAGCATCACAATAGGACTGTCCAGATGGAACAATTCTTCCATTGTTTGAAGTAAGATATACATACATCCTGATGCATATATGGACTTCAGTTGCTAAGAATATTGTTAGAAAAAAAAGAGTATGTGTATAAAGTGTATACAGACAGTATGCTAGCTTACCAAGTACATTGATGGAAGAAGAGTGTATATTTGGTCTAAATTCTAGAGTGTCATATTACTAAACTATCTTTACATCTGCTTTGAATGATAAAAGTAATATATATATATATATATATATATATATATATATATTATAAAAGTAATATATATATTATTATCAAGTAATATATATATATATATAGTGTAAGTGTGTGTGTATGTGAATCAAGTCTTTTTTCTTTTTTTATCATTCCATTTGTTTATATCTCAAATGATATCCCACTTCCATGTTATGCCTCCACAAACCTCCATCCCACATCCATCCTATCCGTTCTCCCCTTTGCTTCTATGAGAGTGTTCCCCCACCCACATACCCTCTCCCACCCTACCACACCAGCATCTTCCAAGGCTGGGGCATCAAGCCTCCACAGGACCAAGGCCATATACTCCTCTACATTTGAATCTGGAGGCATGGATTTCTCCCTAAACACTCCATGGCTGGTAGTCTAGTCCCTGGGAGCACTGGGTGGTCCAGCCTGCTGATGTTGTTCTTCCTATGTGGTTCCATCCCCCCTCTGCTGTTCCAGACCTTCCTCCCCCACTGGGGTCTCTGAGCTCAATCTGATGGTTGACTCCAAGCACACACATTTTCATCAGTCAGTTGCTGGCAGACCCTTCCAAGGAAGAGCCACACCAGGTTCCTGTCAGTAAGCACCTGTTGGCAAGGGCAACAGTGTCAGCTTTGGTGTCTGCAGACAGGATGGATACCTGGGGAAGTGGGGTAGTCCCTGGATGGCCCTTCCTTCATTCTCTGCTCCATTTTTGGTCTCTGTTCTTTCTTTGAACAGGAACATTACTGGGTTAAAAACTATGAGATGGGTGGCTGGCCCTATCCTTTGAACAGGGACCATGCCTATCTACTGGAGAAGGTCTCTATGTGCTCTGTCTCTCCTTCTCTACATATTTCAGATAAAGTCATATCTGTTGGGTTTTGAGAACCTCTCCCTTCCCTGAAGTCTGGGTCCCTCCAGTGGCTATCCTCAGTTCCTCATCCTCAACTGCTATATATTTTATTATATTTCCTGACCCTCTGTACCTCTCTCCTGTCCCCTCCAGTACCTGATAATATACCCTTTATTGCCTCCTCCTCTCTTGATCTTAGGCTGCCCTCCCTCCACCTCTATGATCATCCTGTCCTCCTCTCAGTGTAGCACTGAAGCATCCTCACCCTGGTCTTCCTTCCTATTAAGTTCTATGTGTTCTGTGGGTTGTATCATGTGCATTGTGAGCTCTGGGCTAATATCTACTTATCAGTGAGCACATAATATTCATGTTATTTTGTATCTGGGTTACCTTACTCAGGAACACAATGTTCCATAAAACTCAATTAAATGGATGATGAATTTTCTTATGATCTTTGTCTTTTATTCTCACCTGATTAGTTTAAACATGAGCTTATATTTTCTTTGTTGACTGAGTTCTGGTACAAGTACCTCTATCTGGGGTCCACCAACCAGATACTGCCACCTGTTTCCTTGATGTATGATGGAAACAACTAGAAGGAATTTAGTCAGTATGGCTAACTAGAAAATGACCAGAGAAACTAGTATCTTCCTCCCTTCTTGACGATAGTAACAGAAGCTTCACACAGTAGGAGAGCAAAAGCTGAAGATAAGAATTAAGCACTATCAGGCTGTCTTGGTCAAATTTTAGCAGGGCTGATCAGAATCCCAGGTCTGTCTCAGATATAGACTGTTCTGATAACCAGAACTCAAAGAAACCCGATAGCTTTTATGTTTAAAGATTTTTTACTTTTGTAAAATTTATTTTATGTACCCCATGTCTCTCTGTGTGTGTGTGTGTGTGTGTGTGTTCAGTGTAGTGCTGGCAGAGGCCAGAAGAGCATGTCAGATTCCCTGTAGCTATAGTCCCACACTTTTCTGAGCTGCCCAGCATGGGTGCTGAACATCAAACACCAGTTCTCTGTAATAACAGTCCGTGTTCGTCACCCTTAAGCCATAACTCTAGTCCAAAGGGGTTTTTTCCTGTTCCAATTTGAGGTGTTCTTTCCTACCTTGGAGTGTCTGTAGTCCCCATTATAAATATAAGCCTGCATGATTTTGCATTTCCAGAATTTGATAAGATGTGAAGGTATAGAGAGGAAACAATTTTATAGAACAAACTGGAATAAATCAAGGCAAAGATGGGAGAGAGGCCGGCATAGTTTCAAAGCAGCTCCTGTTTTAATTTCTACAATACCTATTCACTAAACTTCATCTTTACCATCTTGTTTTCTATCCAACTTTCATCCTCTCAGCTGGACTGTGATCAGTTTTACCAAACCAAAAATTACCTTGTAATAGCAGATACTGAGGCCTATTAAATAAACTCCAAACAGGATGTCCAGTCCTTTCTACTAAGATCTCCCAATATTACTCTCTGCATATATTATCAGAGGAAGTCAGTTTCCTCTACAACTGTCTTCTAAGATCACAAGTCCCTTCAGCAGAGATGACAAAGCTCCCATTCGAAGT
Organism: Mus pahari; assembly: GCF_900095145.1. NCBI lineage: Eukaryota > Metazoa > Chordata > Mammalia > Rodentia > Muridae > Mus > Mus pahari. The sequence continues at coordinate 75,365,301 of NC_034594.1, read as the reverse complement.
TTACAAAGCAGTGATAAACCACTATGATGGTTAATAATGACAACTTATAGCAGGTTTAACATTCCATCAGCTAAGCCAATGGGCTTATCTATTATGGAGTATCTACATTAGTATAGCCTCTAAGCACACCTTTGAAGGATTGTGTAGATTAAGGTGAAGTGGGAAGATTTACTTTAATTCATGACAGCACCTTTCCATGGTCTGTGGTCTCAGACTGAATAAAATAGACAATGAAGCGAGCATAGCAATCACCACTCTGCTTCCTGACTGAAGATGCAAAGCAAACAGCTTGCTCAAGGCCCTGCCACCATGCCACCCCCACCAAGACATGTTTAACTCTTTTCGTATCTGATTCTTTTTTTGTTGTTTTACTTTGTTTTTGTTTTCAATATACTACAAACAGACATTTTTCCTATTCATATTTATAGCTCTGTTTCCTCCATCTGAAAGAGCAAAGAAAACAAGAAAGCACAAATATAATAGAAGTCGAATACAACAACTGTTTCAAGACTGGCAGAAATACTTCTAATTTCCTAAAGTCACTCCCTAAGTATTCAGGTATATGATCCTATGGGGTTCAATTATATTCAAGCCACTACAACATTGCTATTTTCTTCTTTTGTCTTTCCCTCTTAAATACTAGCCAGAACTTAACTGTGCTTTTAATTTTTCTGAGTATCTGTGAGAACTAATATTGGTTGTCAACTTTAGTGCATCTGGAATCATATTCAAACTGATGGCATTTCCTCTGATTAAATTTGAAGCAGGAAGATACATCCTAAATAGGGGACGGACATACTGTCTTGTAGCAAGCAGCCCAGATAGAATATTGAAGAAGGCAATTTTTTTTTTTTGCCTGCTTGCTCTTACTCTTGCTTATCTATCCTATTTCTACAGCATCCTTGGGTTTCCATCATAGACAAAGTCAGTCATTCTCCAGTACTCCACTGCCAGACTAGGATGGCTAAGATATCCAACCTAAAGAACTGAACTCCTACAGGATTATTGGCTTTTCGAGCATGAGATAACTTGCATCCTCTAAGTCACGGTAGTAAATCCCAAATATATATGTTTACTTTATCAGTTCTTCTTGTTTGTCAAACCCTGATTAACCCACCAATGCTTCTTTCTTCTTCTAAGGCTGCCCTCCTTAGTACTGTCTGCTCTTTACTTCAATGCGTCTCTTTTCCACTCTCCTCCTCTGGGAAACTTCAATATTTACAGCTTGTTGCCTTCATTTTTTCCTTTTAAACTGTACTAAGTTTCCTTCAAGATTCTGTTTGATACCATTTTTGCCCTCAAGATACCAGTTGTGTCCTTTCTTAAATTCTTGTGAAAATGAAACTAACGGCCCCAAGAGGTGATGCTTGCTTCACAGGCATCACATCATGGCTCTGCTAGGACTCCCCAAGATGTCCTGCATTATTTATTTCTTCTTTTTTTAATTTTCTTAATTAGCTGAGAAAATTAAGTAGGTCTTATCTCCCTAGATCATATCTACATTAGCAAGAAAGAACAATAAAAGCATGCTGGATTATTACAAGTATGAAGGTATCATCGGAAAAATGTGTCCTCACAGTAAAGAAATGAAACTTAGGAATTTCTATACCTTTTGTATAAGAGAGTGAGTTTGAGGCTGTCAGAAATTACAGAGAGAATTACTTTTGTTGCTTGAGTTTTAGGCTAGAAGCCTGGCTGGGGCCACCAATAGATTAGAACCAGCCATACTTCTCAAAGAAAACCATTAAAAGAAATCAGTGATGAAACTTTAAGATGCTATCATGCTGGAATACAGAGAGACAACATGTCCAATGGATGTCTTGCAGTTTAGAAAATGTAACAAAGCAAAATTCTGTTGTTAGATTTGTGATGGTCAGAGCCTTAACTCTAGCACTGCTATTAAGCCAGGCTTGACAACCCATCCTCAACAGACTAATTATAACGTCATAATGAAAAGTTGAAATAAGAGATGTGTTAGTCAGTTTAGCTCCAGAAGAAACTGACCAGCAGGCCCCCAAAATATGTGGCAGGCACCCCAGTTGGACAAAAAAGTGTTGTCAGTCTACAAAACAAGATGTAAAGAGCAATAGATGCTCATGGTTTCTAAGAGTGTCTGTTCAAAGTAATCTGAGGGTTCTGGTTAGGGTATCATGCACAAATACTATTAGAGTCTGACCCTCCCCTCACCCTGAATAACTGTAGTTATTTTGTTCCATGCCTACCAGCTATTTCATATTACTACTATAACATGCCTGTCAGTAACTGACAGAGAGAAGTGACTTGGCTCAAGAACATGCTGACCACATACTCTGCTTTTGTTCTGTATGTTCTGGATGGTCTGTATGAGGTCTGAAAACTTAAGAAATTCCACAAAGCTTTACACAGGACCCACAAAATCTAGGTTAATATGAACTGTTATGTCTAAAATGGCTTGAGTCAGTGCTGACCACCAGGCCTTCCTGCAAGGATGTATGAGCTCACTGTGGTATTGTGGCTGACACTGAAGAATGCTACTAATAAACTAAAATGTTATAATATGCATGTTCTGTTATCTCAATGTTCTGAAATTCCACCATTCACCACATATCCACTTTGCTCAAGACCAATCAGCTTAAACGTTAGCTGATAATACTTTACTTAGCAAACCAACTCTTCTCTTCCTTGCCCTTTAAACTTTTGAACGTGTTTTTTTTTTCCCCCATATAGAGTCTACTCTGAGACTAATGTGACAATTAGGTTTTTCCTTATTCTGTACTTGGATGTTCAATATTATGATGTGCATTCAATAAACTATTCTTGCTTAACTGATATCGTCTATATATGGTTTGAGTGGCAAATCCTGAACTTTAACAAATACTACTACCCTTTCCTCTATGAAACTTTCAACTTTATAGACACTGAAACCTCTATACATATACTCTTACATTTTATAGATCTGTTCATAACAGAAATAATGGTAAAATAGGCATAAAATGTACCTCTTTTCTGGAAATGTCTACCTTGCTGGAAGCAAAGAGGAGGGGGTGTTGGAGAGAAAATAACAGTCCTGAGCATGCCTGGTTGAGGCTGTTGATGCTTTGCTTGTGTCTTTGTTTGAATTATTAATGTGACTGATATAAATTGTTTTCTTTTGTGGGTACGAAAAAAACCCTAAGACTGCTGCTAAGGAAGACCAGGGTAGTCACATTGGGAAGAGGAACTAAGAAGTCAAGTAAGCCTGCAAGTCCATCTTCAAAGGTCATAAATTGAGGTTGAAATAGAGGGAGAGAGTTATGTATAGCTAGGATGTCCCCTAGGGGAAGACTAGAACTTTCCATCACTAACTAGTCTCAACGCTAAGTTCTCCAGCTACATGATTTGGCAAGTTATAAATTTTATTAAGTGAATAAGGCTTCCCTTCTTCTATCATAAGATTCATGAGGAAATTCTAACTTCTTGGAGAACATAGTCTCCATAGTATGGTAGCTCAAGGGAGTGGTTGGTGCAACTGACTCTTTAAAGTAGCATCCTTCCTGTCAGGGGAGCTACAATTTGACATGGTTTGCATAATTGAGCATTATTGTAGAACAAGTCACAGAGTGTTATTGGAATTTTAACTCAGAAGTAATAAAAGCAAGACAGTAATGATGAATTTTTCCAAGTGAGTTCTTGCTGTTGTAATTTTTCATGCTATGCAAGAAGTTTGGGGCAATGCAGGCAAAAATATTACATGGGCAGCCTCTTGATACTGGTGCTGTAATGCTTAAATACTACAAATACAAAATTATTGAGGAAGAAAATCCAAAGTTTGGCTTGCATAGCATAAAACACTCCCTCCCATTGGTTCTAAATCTGAGGTCTATCCTTTTCTAGAGCAGAATCCCTTTCTGTTGTCTTCCAAAACAATTATTGGACATCCTGTTAAAAATTACAAAGTCAATTGTATGAATTGTTACCCGTAAGTGGAGAAATTAAACACTTACACGGAGAATTTAAAATCATAACAAAATTCTCATAGCTAATACCAGAGCCTTATTAAAGCTCCTACTGCAAGCAGAACTAAACAAAGAACTAAAACTCAGTCAATGAGAAAAGGCACTAGTGACATTCAAACTCCACTGCATTGAGTTTAACATCCCATCACTTCACTCCCAACCCCTTTCTACATTTCTATTAGCTTTTGCTCTCATGACCTATTTTAATTCCCCATAATTTTACATGCTTCACAAAGAATTGAGGATGTTGTCTTTTGTATGTTTTCCACAACTATGGAAAATTGTTGATCTTGATTTGAACAAAACCCCATTGAGAATGGACAAGGTGTTTCTCTGACTGATCAGGTGTTCCTTGTTTTTGTAGCTGACTTTGTTTTGCTTGTTTCAGCTCCCTGTGTTGAAATGATCAAATATTTCCATTGCTCTCCTAAAACCTCTAGGTGTTCTCTGTTTTAAATATTTCGTTTTTAATTTAATCCTTCCAAAATGAATAATAATTAAAGACCAACAATTCCTAAAATCACAAACATCTCCTTACATGCCTGTAAGTAAGATCCCTAACCAGAAGAAAATTTAAATTATGCAGTAATAAAGTACTTGAAAAACTTTTCACTTTAAAATATTTGATCCCAGATGTTATTGGTTTCAAGGTATTCACCCCACCACTCCATAGCTTGTCTGACACCCTAGGTCAAAGAGAACCTCCTGGCTTCCTAAGTTATCTATTTCTCTCCCTAAGCAGCTCAGATCCTAGCATAGAGAAGTCTCAAGGTAGAGTAAGGCAATAGGATTCGTTTTCAACCAAGGAAACTTGAATTATTGACTTAGCAACCTTCACTAAAGTCATAGATCCTGAGAGTTCTAAGCAACAACTTGTAGAAAGGACTTACCTTTATTCAGAGATTAATCTCATTTAAAAGTCTACAAAGGGAAGGCATTTCATTTTGTACTCATTACTTTTTTGTGTTTCTGTGATAAAATAACATGACCAAAAGCACCTTACGGATGAAAAGTTTGTTTTCGTTTACGCTTTCTGTTTGGGTTCAGGAACCAACCCACAAACCTCATGGACATTGATCTTAGCCAGACAATATTAGTTTATTTAACATGCCTCCTCAGACTAATCCATCAGGGAAGCACTTCATAATCAGGAGCTGGGATCTGTGACCTTGAAAACCACTAGCTTTTGAAGGATAAAACTGCATTAAAACAACAACAACAAAAACAAAAACAACAACAACAGGAAAATAGTTCATACTCAGATACAGGAAGCACTGCCCAGTGGTCCTCCCTGACTCAAGCTACTTTAGACATAACAGTTCATATTGATATTTAAGTTAATGTGTCCTAAGTGAAGCTTGTGAAAAATCACAAGATGAACCTCCTAATAAAGAGAACATAGTAGGGTATGTGATAAGTGTGACCCTGCTCTGAGTCCATTTATTTTCTGCATCAATGACTAGCAAGCATATTACATCAACAATATGCAATAGCTGGCAGGCAAGGAACAAAATGGGTGCGCCTATGCTAGGTGGGCGGGCCTCAACAGTTTCAGAGGGACAAGAAGCCATTGTAGCAGTACAGAAGCATTGAAGCAAATAGCAAGAACAGGAAGCTGAGAGATGAAAAATTCAACTGCAAACATGATCAGAGACATTTATTTTTTAAATTCTAACAGGAGTGAGGCTATGAAATCTCAAAACCTTCTGCTGGTGACATATTAATTCCACAGAGGCTTTACCCAACACCTCCCCAAAAAGTACCTCAAACTGGGGACCAAAAGTTCAAATACCTACATCTACTAGGTCCATTTCTGATTTAAGTCATTTCATTCTTGTATCTGGCTTCAGAGGCTTGTGGCCAAATAATACAACATGCACTTACCTATTGTTGGTGCCTCCCACCCCCACTAACCACTCCTCCTCCAGCAGGAATACCAGAGTGCCGCCCACCACCGTCGCCGGACCGCCCACTGTCGCCCGGACCGCCCCCCATCATCGCGAGAACGCCGTGGCAACTTCAGAGGACTCAGGGGCATGCTGGGAACTCTTCTTTGTATTTAAGCCAGTTCCAACAATAAAAATATGGGCTTTGATCAGATGTTTGTCAAGGCCCCATGTTTCCTTTTGCAGCCCTGTTCTTTTTCAGGAGTTCCCGTGCTCCAGTTCGGATCCACAGTGGTTCTGCAGGCAGAACCACACACCTATATTCAATATACCCTCTTTTTCTGTTTGATTATTTGTTTGTTTTTATCTCAACACATTTTAAAGTCCAAAAGCAAATCCGATCTCTTTTGAGACAATGTAAATTTTTAATTATATCTCACTGTAAAATAAAAAAATTAATTTAAATTAAAAAGTTACTTACTTTCAATGTACACTAGCTAAGAGTATGCCTTACCATTCCAAAAGGAAGGGATGAAGATATTGTAAGGAAATAATCAACCAAAATAAGAATAAAATCCAGAAGGAAAAGTAGTAAATCCTTTAGCATCATGTCACGTGTCAAGGGGCATGACTAGCCCCTCCAGATTTCCAGCTTGAACATTCTGCTTTTTCTCTTGGAATGGATCCCTATATGGATGGAGCTGTCCTCACTAGCTCTCTCATAGTTTGGTACTCCAACATTTGAGGCTGTCATCTTTTCAGCTACTTGGGATGCTTCTCAGGACCTGCTGGCTTCTCATATCACACTTTCCCTATTCAATAAAACTCTGCTATACTTTTCCTGGGCTCAGTTGCTTTCTGGAACCATGGATAAAGAATGTACAACACAACCATGTTTTTAATCTATCATACCTAGGCTAATTTGACTCTAAAGACCATAGGTTGGAAGATTATGTGAGTGACATCATTCCACTAAAGCACACTGCACATGTGCTGTGCTTACTGGTACTAACCTCCTTAACAATCCAGCCTCTTTCAGCACATACCACAGCTATAACACTAAGTATTATACTTTCCAAACCATACAGATTGTATTTCTTTCTGCCTGAATTGTATTGTTCATTATAGACCTGTATAAGAAAAGACAGTAAGAACCATTGTGCATATTCAACATTATCCAGTCTTGAAAATTCCGCTGCCAAACTATAATTGATGGAGAACTTTTAATTTAGCCACCAAGAAGTTTTTAGAACAAGAAAAGAATGCAGCCAGGTTATTGGTAGAAGTATCAGTTTCTAATATGTTCCCCTCTGAAAACTCTTGAGTCAGGCCTCCATAGTCCACATTAGTCTTAGTCTCCCATGTTCCTAGTAGAGCATCCCACTATCCTCTGCATACAACATTCATCCAATTTTATAGCCCAAACTTTCACATTCTTCCTCATCCTTCCAAAAACAACATAGACAGATTCTTCAGAGAAAACCCCCATTCCTTGTACGAAATCCATAGTTACTTTTCTCTCTGTGATATGACACTATGACAAAAATCAGAATTATAAAAGAAACACCTTATTTTCATTTATGGTTTCAAAAGAATGAGAATCCTTAATGTTAGGAGGGAACCATGGTAGCAAGAAGCAGGCACAGTAGCAAGTTTTGGCAAGAACTAATATGCCAGCCAACTCTTCCTTTGTCTTCCCATCTATTTCCCCTGTTTTATAATTTATAAATTCCCACTTTTAAAATAATCTGTCTTATGTGTCAGGTAACCTCACTTACTGGTTTTTGTTCTTCAGGCTTTTCTGTTAATTGAAATTTTATGCTATATGTCTTAGTCAGAGTATCTATTACTGCACAAACATCATGACCAAGAAGCAAGTTGGAGAGGAAAGGGTTTATTCAGCTAACACTTTCCACATTGCTGTTAATCACCAAAGGAAGTCAGGACTGGAACTCAAACAGGTCAGGAAGCAGTAGCTGATGCAGAGGACATGGAGGAATGTTACTTCCTGGCTTGCTTCCTCTGCCTTGCTCAGCTTGCTTTCTTATAAAACCCAAGACTACCAGCCCAAGGATGGCATCACTCACAATGGGCACTCTCCCCTTGATCACTAACTGAGAAAATATCTTACAGCTGGATCTCATGGAGACATTTCCTCAACTAAAGCTCCCTTTTCTGTGATAACTCCAGACTGTGTCAAGTTGACATAAAACCAGCCAGTACACATGCTGTGTGTAAGTTTGCATGTGGAGGCCAAATGGTAATTTTGAGTGTCATTCCTTAAGGGTCTTCTATCTTTGAGCTAGATTTTCATGAAAGAGTTTCACTAAAGAGGATAAACTAGCATTCCAGTGTGCTCCCAGGGATATTCAACTACCATCTCACTCCCTTCCATTGTTAAAGTTGTGAGAATGAACACATATATACCCAGAGGGCATTTGCAAGGACACTAGAGATCCAACTCATATCATCCCACTTGCTGGCAAACCCCTTTCCAGCTAAGCTACCTCTCTAGCTCTTGACTCAAGTGTTTGAATAAGTTGTTCAAAACAGAATTACTATAAAAGTTTCTTAAAAATATATTGAAGAAAATTTGCTGACTATCATAAAAATGCTAGGACTGTATTCTTAAATTGAAGTTAGACCTACCATTCATCCTACAAAAAATCAAGTGCCATGTTTGCAATATTCTTTTGTCTGTGGTTAATTTATATAAAATGTAAGCAAGATATTTTATTGCCCATCCTTAGCAATGTGCTTACACAATAAAAGACTTTTAGGAATCAACTTCATTATGCATTTAAAGAGCTTATAAAAGTGATGAGACAAATGTATTTACTCTTCTTTGTTGTTGTAAGCCTTTAAACCAAAATTACACTCTGAACAAAGAAATCACAATGTTAATATATCAGAGGCTTCATACCAAGCTCCACTTCAATTATACATGAATTAGCAAAATGAATTCACAGTTTTATTCCATGATGTAATAGGGCTCAAGTATTTCATAAAGTGTAGCCATGCAGCAAATTATGAGCTCAATATAGAATAATTAGCACATTGATGTTACTTGTGTAGTTAAAAGGAAATGTGGAAATTTCCCCATTGTAAGCAGTTTTTGAAGGCCTACTCTGTTCTATAAAGTGAGTAATCTTTCATTATAAAGGAAGCTGGTAAGGTTCATCTTCCCTGCATTTCATCTTCCTCTTTTAATACCTCAGTTTAAACACTAATGCTGATTCAGTCAAGTCTTATTCACAGGTCTGGGGTAAGTGAAGGTGCCTCCATTGATTTTCCCCAGTAATTTCTTTGAATAATGAATTTACCTCAATATCCTCTTTCTAGGTCCTTTGAATAATTAAGGTTCAGCTAATGGAGAGTTAAATTCAACATGCTCACCAAAATTTGACATTCTCACATCTCCTTCTCAATCTATTTATAAAACAAATGCCTAAGGAAAGAGGATGAATTAATATTTGAACTTTCTGATACACCAGGCTTACTTTCAATTTTATTTTAGAAAATATACTTTAAACTTTTTTTTTTATTCTTTATTGTACGCATGTGTGAATGTGAGTTCAGGTACCCAGCGGGGCTAGAAGAGTGCATCAGAACCCATGGAGCTGCAGTTACAGGCTGTTATGATCTTTGGGACCTAGGGTTTTGGTATTAATCCCTATGCAAGAGCAGTGAATGTTCTTAACTATCTTAAGCACTAAGTCATCTCTCCAGGCCCAGGTCAGACAGACTCCTGTGTGGAATGTATTACATTCCTATTTCCTTGGGAAATCATGGGTATCTGAATTCATTAGTAGTCACCTATGTGGAAAGTAAGGCAGCAGGAAAAATATTAAGCATCATAAGCAGACCATGAAGAAGTGGGGCCTTTAATTCAAGCCTCTCAGCCTCTGGATTCCTGAAAATATTATAGGCCAATAGGTCTGACAGCTTAAGGCTGGAAAGCTTTTTTTTTTTTGTCTATGCTCAAAAAGCTCAAAAAAAAAAAACACAGTTCAATTCATAAATGTTAATGGTTGTGCAGAAAAGCATTACAAAAGTTAACAGGTACAATATTCCAATTCTGGGAAATAATAATCTAGAGTGTTAGATGGTTTTATTGCAACAAAAGAAAACAAACAAACAAAAAAACTATATATGAGATAAAACAGTCTTTTAATTGAACAGAAAGGGGGAAGTGTTGTGGATAGCCCTAGCACTAATTGTATTTGATGTTAATTCTGTTCTCCTGTGAGGGGCTGCTAACAAGGAATGAGTCAGCAGTCGGGTGACTTCCTATAAACCTTCTTCCCTTCTTAATTTATAAATAAAGCCCAGAGAGCCTGTGATTTGGCAGAGAAAAGGGGGAAGGTAAAGCTGAAGGTTTTGGGAGAGAAAGAGAGAGAGAAAGAGAAGACAACAGAGGAGGAGGAGGAGGAGGGGAGGAGGAGGAGGGGGTAGGAGGAGAGTGGAGCAGAAGCACCTGGCCTAGAGAAACCACAAGTTATAAGGGGTCTCTTATTTGGGGAAGATGGTAGTATAGTGGTAGATCTGCTCAACAGAGGTGCAGAGCAAGTATTCATATTAATTGAGTTGTTTTTTCATTGCCCAGGTTTATTTGGATTGGAAATTTGAAACAACAAGGAGATACATAGTTTCAGAATTGAATAGATACATACCCACTTAATGCTAATGACTTGGCAAATAGGATTTTGGTCTGGATAAAAGCCATATATTTGTAGTTAGGAGTTTTCAATTTATAGAAACAAAACAACTATTTAAAATAGATATTGGATACCATATTTTATAAATATTTAGAAATGCAAATATTATATAAATTGCTTTAAAGTCAAAAGAATAGAATGGAGAGATGGTTCAGCATTTGCAAGTGACTGCTGGGAATCCTAGTTAGATTCCCAAGACCTATAGTAAGTGACTCAAAACAACTTCAGTTCCAAGAAACCCGATGTTGATGTCTGTAAGGTCATCCTTATACACATTACCTGCACACATGTACACATACACATAAGCAAGCACAATAATGAAATTAAAAATGTATAAATAAATCTATTATAAGTATCTTTTGAAAGCAATCTAAGGTATTTTAATAGATCCACTGCAACTCTCAAATTTTCTACCAGTTACTGTGTAGTTCTGGATAGCTATGGAGAATAAAGTTTATCTGCTAATGTAAGGAAAACCTCTGAGCGTACATATACCCATATTGTAGCTCATTTTTTCATACTCTGCTATGTAACCTAAATCTCTGAATCACAATTCAAGATCTGGATTTCTGTACTTCCATTTCTTACTGAGAATGGATATTTAGACAACCCTACTTTCCTGAAATCCTATCATTGTACTGGAATCTAAGTCTATCAATGTTCTTTCAGTAGCCAGGAATTACTTCTATGGATTCTTGGGATTTTCTTTTCCCCAGAGATAGTTACTTTTCACTTCCAATAAATGTTATGTCTTTTAATAGAAGCTGCTAGTATATTGGATAATATACACAGCACAGGTACAAGTAAACTAACATCCCACGTTTGAATTAGTATTTACAAAACTACCAACTATTTGCCAAGAAGGCTAATCCCTTCATAAGATCAAACATTCCAGCAACATTCTTCCTAGTCTAGATATAGTCCTTTCCACACTAACTTTCCACCATCTTATTCTAAAATTTCATATTTTGAAGTAAAACTTTAAGCATATTCTAACAGATTAAAAACATAAATAGTTTCCAAGCTAACATTTATCTTCCTTTAGATTTGGCCTTATATGTCCTGTCTAGATCATTGCTACCAAAAGCTACCATGAAGCAATGACAACTCTGTTGTCTTAGCATCAAAATATTCTCACCTTTAGCCCATGTCACTGTTCTTGTTTTTCTCACCTTACTGGTCTTTACACTCTTAATTCACAGATGATGATATCCACAATCTCATCTTCAGGACGGGAAGCTATTTATTCCCCTTAGTCATCATTTTGTATATGCTTAATTAAGCTTCAAGGCCACATTCTGGCCTTCTGACAAGATAGCCCTCAGTTGCCTTTACTCTTTTGTTAATTATCATTAAGTGTCTTATAAATGTTGGGAATATTGCTAGAGTATTTATTGCTGGAGTGTCTTGACCCACCAGACATTCAACTAATGAAACTTTTATTAATTACGAAAGCCCATACTTGCCTGGCTTGTTCCCACCAAGCTTTCATGACATAAATTAACTGGTTTGTACTAATCTATATTCTGCAATTGTATCTTTAGCTTTCGTCACTAACAGCACTTGTTTCTTCCTGTGTCTGGTTCCTAAATTCTCATGACTGATTAATTTCCATGCTTTCTATGTCTACCTGGTATATGCATGTGTGTGCACGTGTGTGTGTGTGTGTGTGTGTGTGTGTGTGTCTGTGTGTCTGTGTGTCTGTGTGTCTGTGTGTTTGTATATATATTTGTGAAGGTATATGTGCAAGTGAGATATTTGTATTCACACATATATGTGAATTTAGAGGACACATATGATCTTTAGTTTTAGCTGTCATTTGATACCATCTATAATCCCTTAGTAAATGAGTCTCAGTAAGCTATATTTTAGCTTAAGTTTGCCCATGGTCATGTCTGCAAAGGATTGCATCAATTACATTATTTGATATAGGAATATTTAACAACTATGAGTGCACCATTTTTTGGGACTTGAGCTATGGAGTTTAACATGATATGGAAAGTGAGCTAACTGCTAGTTGAATGAATGTGTTTGTTTATTCTCAATGTTCATGACCATGAATTTTTAATGTACCTACTGCTTTGACGTCCCTGCTATGATGGAAAGTAACCTGGAATTGTGACCTACAATAATGAGCTGAATTGAATTTCTACACGGTATTTTTATCTCAACAAAAGTAACTAAAACACAAAAAGTCAATAAAGTCAATATTGTCTTTCCTTACTTACTCTCCACCTTATTCTTTAGACACTCTCATTTAAGCATGTGGCTCATGGATCTGGCTTCACTGACTGATGTGTAAGTTCCAGGTATACACTTGTCTCTAACTTTCCTGCACTAAAATAATTGGCACACATTCTACAACCTTATTTTGACATAAGTGCTGGAGGTCTGAACTCAGATCCCCATGCTTGAATGGCAAGTACCTTGTGGGGCAATGGGCTATTCACAGACAGGCTGGTCTCCAGTGAAGCTGAGGTGTAAACTCTGGTGAAACCCAGTGGTGGTCATTTTTACCTACATGGGATGGAAGGCATTCTCTCATGTCTCCTGGACCACTGCCTCCTGTCGAAGTTACCACCCCCACAGTACCCACAGGAGAAGTGTGTGGCTAACAGTCACATAGACAATGTCCCAAGCTTCTGACCTTCAGGCTAGGCTCCTCCCAGTTATCTAGCAACAGCAAGATAACAAGCCCACTATAAGAGGGGCTGCTTGGCCCCTCCTTACTCTCTTAAACTTTTACTTTCCTTAATCTCCCTCTTAATCTCTCTTTCTTACTCTCTAGTCTTTCTTCTCTCTCCTTTTCCCCTTCTCTCCTCTTGGCCATGACCTGTCTCTCTCTCTCTTTCTACCTTTTCTTTTCCCCCCCTGCCTTTCTACAATGAATCTCTAAANCCATAGACTGTCTCTGTTCATCAAGGTTCCCTGTCTGGGAACCTCTCTCCCTCTGACCTCTACCTGTATCTTGGGGCTGAGAGTATTGCCCTGGGACCCTATTCTGTTCTCAGCTCCTCTGCCATATCCAGCGTGGGATGCCAGAGACTGAGAACCTGGTACTGGGGGCTGCCTCTTGTCTACCCCTCACCATGTGGGGTCAGTGGCTTCACACAGCCAGATGCCCACCAAGAGCCAAGTGGAAAGCATCCAGCAGTCCTCCTGTGTGAACCTGCCCAGAGCACAGGAACTCTGGCGGGAGGTGGGTTCTCTCCCTCCTTCCTCTTCCCCCACACCCTCAGCCTCACAGTACTTTAAACACTGGGCCATCTCTCCAGATCAGGATCATTATCCAAGTAGGAATAAAGCACTCATTATGTCACTTAATCCCACATTTCTCTGTTATTATCTATAGGTATTTCATCTTTGCTTTATTATGTGGTCAGGAAAATTAATATACCTCACTAACCTTCATTTATGACTTCAGGTGTTAAACATCCCTCATTCTGGGTCAAGGATCTATCTTATAGCTAATTCTAGATTATGCAAAGTTGGCAACACTTGACCATCACATTTTCTAATTGGCCATGACAATAACTTTACCTATATGGTAAATTTGCAATAACATTGTTGAATGACTTTTAAGGAAATTACGTGAAAAGCAAAAGTACTGACTTCCTCAGTACAGATTTGAAGAAAACATCACAAGGTTCATCTACTGTAGGGTTGCAAGTAGTCAGTGAGAAATAATCTACTTTTCACTAACTATCAAAATAACAATTGTTCCAAATTATATTAGACATATTAGTTTGATTCTTTGTTTATACATATAAACACATATATACTGTTCAATTAGCCATTGATGGATTCTTCAGATGGGAAAGTAAATTTTCTTCTGAGATGTGACCACTAATAGAATTTTCATGTTCTAGTAGATTTACATACTGTCACCTTTAATTATATTCTCAGTTGTTTTTTTTAAAAAAAAGAATAAAAAGGAAGACAAGAGATATGTGGTGAAGTGGTTCCTGTATACTGTGAAGTTCTGATTACATGAAATAGAAAAAATACAAGTGCAGGTACCAATATCAATATCTCTGCTCATTGTGTCAGATTACAATCCTTTATAGACAGAGCCCATCTATGGACACTATGAATTCCTACTGAACACCTCTTTGCTTCTTAGATTGATGAGTGCCTCAAGGCCAAAGCTTTTTCGAGCTCTTGAAAATTATTTGAAGGCTAGTATCAAATTCCCCACACTTGGACTGTGGAAGATATATTCCTGATATTAGAAATAAAACTTTCTTAGGGACACATAAAGAAACAAATCTTTTAACAATAATATCAGGTGATATTTCTGGGAAGTTAAGATATGTCAGGCTTGGGGACTTGCTATCCACCATTTTTACACAGAAGTGTTTTATGTGCCTAAGCTCATTTCATGCTCACAGCATTCCGTGAAAGGAATAAAAACATTTTTTACTAGTTTACATTAAGTATTCATAAGAATGGGCTGCATTATGACATTTCATACATGCATACATAAATATGTTGTGATCATTTTCCCAATATCCTACTCTCCTACTAGTGCCTACTCCTGCTGATCCCTTTCTCTTCCCAACTAGCCCCTATATACATTCACATCTTTTTGAGACTGAGGAAATATATTTATTGTTGTTTATAGGAAATGGGTAAGGTAGATAGCTACCTGGCGAGAAGAAGAACAACTGAGCCCAATGTGAGAGAAATTATATTATTAACATGAAAAAGAGATTTTGTGTAAGCAGTTGGCCTGGCTATCATTGAGCCAGGACTTAAATCAAGGTAGTGAGATTCCATGGTCCTCTGTGAGCTTCATTAACTGATGCTTAATCCTCGGCAGATATTTAATTATAAAATATTCCCACAAAGCAGAAGTTGATATACAGAAATAGTTACATTATTTTGGGAGGTAGCAGAATCTTCAGGGAGGGAGTCCCAATTGAAAGTAGTAGATACCTAGAGGAAAATGTGAGGTGGTAGTTTGCTCCTGGTTCTATACTATCTTTCGCTGCTTTATGCCTATTGAACTATGAACAGATTTTGCATGACCTTCTGCTTCATTACAAACTATGTAGTGAAAACACAATAGATGGATCCTTCTGAAGGAATGAACTAAATTAAGTCTGTTCACTTTTCTGAGCCTGCTGTCATATAACCTTTCATGTACATACTCATGGTGGTATTGGCTCTCTGAAAGACCTTAACTTTTACCAGGAAAGAGCACTTCCACATTTGTTTAACTAATTATACATGTTAGTTTTTGTTGAACTGTCAACTTGACACAGTGTCTTGATTGTTAATTGGAGTAGGATGTTGTATCCCAATTCATTAGGCAGGTTGTCCTGAACTGTGTAAAAATGAAAGTATAAAATATCCAAAGGCAAACGAAGATGAATTCCTTTGCCTCTGCCTTTAACTATGAATATGAATGGAGTTCATATCAACCTGAAGTGTTGTTTGTTTCAAGACCCTACTTATTTTACTTCTTATTGTGACGTTTAGTTGTCATTATCAACTTGCTTGGATTTGGAGAAAACTAAAGGACATTTATGGGTGGATCTGTGAATAGGCTTCAGGTAGGGTTAAAGGGACAGATAAGACACCCTATCTTGGACAGCACCAAAAGAGGTGGAAGTAGGAGAAACACTAGGTGGTGCTTGCTTGCTTACATTTGCTTCTTCTTGGTGAATGTACCTATATAACTGCTGCTGCTGCTGCTGCTGCTTCAACTACCTCTACATTATGCAATCTTGCACATCTCCAGTGCCAGATTTGAACTCTTGAGGCAATCAGACTTGTGGCCTGAGTAGCTCCTGTGTTCTTTACCTTCCTAAAGTACAGACATCCCATTGGTGAACTACTCAGCTTGGGTAATAAATAGGTGATATAATAAGGCTCTTATTGTAATGAATTTCATTTTATCCATTCTATTAATGTATAGAATCTTAAATTCCCACATGTCTATATTGCTGATCTTTTCAAAGTGCTGTTCAAACATGAACAGTTATATAACATTGCACTTGACCCCATTTTAATTTTCCTATCTTAATATTTTTATATTTTCCCAATAATACAACTCACCTTAAAATCTTCTTTGTATTTATTTCTTTTATTATTTGTACAGCCTACACAACTTTGCTTCGTGCTGGGAACATATCCATACCATTGCTGCTTTTCCTATCATCAAAATCTCTGTGGACATGACCTTTGTTACAGAATATTTCTTATTTCATGACTTCATTAGTAGTCTCAACTATGAATATACTCAGGTCACAGATCAACTTCAAGAACATGCATATATACATATGTACCTAGCCTGCAGTAGCTTTCAGGAAGTGGGCAGATCCGCTTTCCTGTTATCATTATACCACCAAAGAAAATCCTGTGAGCTGTTCTCTATCAAAATTAATTCCATATACAAATATCCATTGTTTTAAGTTAGGCTAATGTTCATTTTGGGTTAATTTTAAAGGAAAGGGTAATATTTAAATTTGAACCAATAGATATGCGGATTAAAAACTTAAGAAACAACTGTGATAAGACAACTGGCACAGGTCCAGACATGTCACAAATGCTCCATAAATTCTGGTTGAATGCTCATTAAGGACTAGGGGATTCAGAGGAGAGGGGAGGTCACATGTTAAATAGTAATCACTAACAAAAGTTCACATTAAATGTCATGCAGGAATATTGTGTTTGTTGGAGTAAATCATAAATAAAATAAGGTAAGTCTCTGAAATTAATAATGACAGCCATTTTGTATACAGATATGCTGAAGGAGAACTCAAAAGCCTGTAAGTGGGTTTATAGGAGCTGTTAATAAAAATAGTGTTATTAAAAAGTATTTCAGGAAACAAAATATTGTTCAAAGGTTACAAAACCAAACTTTCTGAATTTTCTGAAGGCATTATTTTCTAGCTAAAACTCACTCTCTGTCCTACTTTAGTTTCTGTGACTGTGATAAAAATATCCTGAGCAAAAGCAACTTAGGGGAAGAAAGGTTTGTTGTGCAAACAGATGCTGGCTTCACAGGGTCATTGAGTGGATGTTAAGGCAGGAAATCAAGCAGCTAGTCACCTCATCCACAATTTGCAGCAGAAAGAGAACATTTTCCCCCTATTGCTGCTTCTACTTAAATGGCTTTCGTTCAGTGAACAGCCACAAAGCTGACAACCACATTCATTGAAGGTGTCCTGGGTAGTTTTATGCCATTTTGACAAAATCTAGAGTCATGTGAATAGAGGAAATCTCAAATGAGAAAATGCCTCCATAATATCTGGCTGGAGGGCATATTTTTAGTGATTTACACAGGAGGGCCCAGTCCATTGTAGGTGGTGCCATCCATGGGTTGGTTGTCTCAAGTTCTAAAAATCATGTTGAGCAAACCGTTGGGAGAAAGCAGTAAGCACCACCTTTCCATGGTCTCTGCATCAGCTCCTCTCTGGATATCTGACCTACTTGAGTTCCTGCCCAGCCTTACTTCAGTGTTAGAGTATGATATGGAAGTATAAGCCAAATAAAGCCTTTCCTCACCATGTTGCCTTGGTCATGGTGTTTAATCATAGCAGTAGTAATTCTATATAAGACAGTAAGTCTTCCTACTTTAATAAAGGACAAGAACAACCCCCATCAACAATTTCCAGAGGGCCAATCATGATCCCTCAAATGAGACTCTACTTTAGGTGAGCCTAGATTGTGTCAATGTGACTGTTAAAAATAACTGCCCCATATCCTTGGCCTTGTACTTCCTTATATTTTCCTTTTTATCTGACTATATTGAAAATTATCAAAAATTATCAAGTGATCTTTACTCTTTCTGATCACTGGATTACCATTTTCAATGACCTAGCTTTCTCTCCAAGTTGTTCCACAGTACAGAGTCACACCATTTAGCCCAGAAAATTAAAATTGTCTATTTGTATGAATATCTAAATACTAGTAGATAATGTTCTTCTGTGCAGGCTAGTGTTGCCATCTTGATAAGTTCTAGCATCACAAATGGTCTCAGTCCCTGCACATGTCTGTGAAAATTATTTAAATGAGGTAATTGAGGTGGGACAACCTACTATAAGTATGGGCTATATGTTGCAGTAGGTGATTATCCTGCTCAAATCACCCCATAGTTGTTAGTTGTTGATACATATTCCTTGCTGCCCTCATCAATGTTCTGGAAATGAAAGACATACAACTGACATTTTGATCTTAGCCATTCTGACTGGTAGAAGGTAGAATATCATGGTCATTTTGATTTGCATTTGCATTTCTCTGATCACTAAGGACTTTGAACATTTCTTTAGGTGTTTCTCAGCCATTCAAGATTCCTCAGTTGTCAATTCTAGGTTTAGTTCTATACCCCATTTTTGATTTTTTTTTTTTTTTTTTAGTGATTAACTTCTTGAGTTCCTTATATATTTTGGATATTAGTCCTCTATCAGATGCGGGCTTAGGGCAGTATTTTTTTCTTCCCCAATCAGTAAGTTGCCGATTTGTCTTATCGACTATGTCCTTTGCCTTAAAGAAGGTTTCCAGCTTGATGAGGACCCTCTTATAAATTGTTTATCTTAGAGCATGAACCATTGGAGTTCTGTTTAGGAAATTTCCCCCTGTGACAATAAGTTCAAGGCTCTTTGCCATTTTCTCTTCTATTAGATTCAGTGTATCTGGTTTTATGTTGAGGTCCTTGATCCATTTGTTCTTAAGCTTTGTATGAGGTGACAAATATGGGTCTATTTTCATTTTTCTACATAAAGACAGCCAGTTAGACCAGCACCATTTATTGAAGAAGCTTTCTTTTTTCCATTGTATATTTTTGGTATCTTTGTCAAAGATCAAGTGATTGTAAGTGTGTAGTTTTGTTTCTGGGTCTTCAATTCTATTCCATTCGTCAACATGTGTCTGTAACTATACCAATAGCATCTATTTTTTTATCACTACTGTTCTGTAGTAAAGCTTAAGGTCAGGGATGCTGATCTCCCCAGTTGTTCTTTTATTGTTAAGAATTGTTTTCACTATTCTGTTTTTTTGTTCTGTTTTGTTTTGGGTTTTGGTTTTGTTTTGTTTTGTTTTATTTTGTTTTGTTTTTTTGCCTTTCCAAATTAATTTGAGAATTGCAAACTGGTACAGCCACTCTGGAAATCAATCTGGAGATTCCTTAGAAAATTGCAAATAGATCTACCTGAAGACCCAGCTAAACCACTCTTGGGAATATGCCCAAAAGTTGCTCCAACATGCCACAGGGGCACCTTTTCCACTGTGTTCATAGTGACCTTATTTATGATAGCCAGAAGTTGGAAATAACATAGATGTCCATGGCAGAAGAATGGATACAGATAAATTTGGTGCATTTACACAGTGGAATACTACTCAGCTGTTAAGAAGGAGGACATTCTGTCTTTTGCAGGCAAATGGATGGAAATAGAAAATATCATCATGAGTAAGATAATTCAGACCCAAAAGGACATGCCTGGTATGTACCCACTAAGTGGATAGTAGAAAAAAAAAAAAAAGAAAACAAATAACACAGAATACAAAAAATAGAGTCCACAGAATTCAAAAGGCTCAACAAACTGAAAGACCCAAGTGAGGATGCCTCAGTACCACTTGGGAAAGAGGAGAAAAGCTATCACAAGTGGGGAGGGAGGGACTTGGGAGGGAATGTGGACAGGGTAGGGGGCCATTGGCAGTAAAAGGGAACCTGATCTAGTATAAGGTAAGGGAAAAGGACTGAAGCTCTGAGGGTCAGGAGAAAGAATGTAAACCTGCAAACTCAGGAAATAGGCGGTTGGGGCGACAGTACCGAGCAGGAACTTATAGAGCCCACCTCCAGCAGGAAGACAGGACGGACATCAAGTGAGGGATGGGTTGCCATCCCACAGTTACATCTCTGACCCATAATTCTTTCTTTCTGAAAGAATTACAGGGATGGAAATGTAGAGGAGCCTGAGAAAAAGAAGGTCCAGTGACAGGCCCAAAGTGGGATCCAGCTCAAGAGGAGGTCCTAAGGCCTAACACTATTACTGAGGCTATGGAATGCTCACAAAAAGGGATCTATCATGACTGTCTTCTGAAAGACCCAAGAAGCAGCTGAAAGAGTCAGATGCAGTTATTGCACCCAACCAATGGACAGAAGCTGCTGACCTCTGTTGTTGAATTAGTGAAGGCTTAAAGAAGCTGAGGAGGAGGGCAACCCTGTAAGAGGACCAGCAGTCTCAATTAATCTGGACTCCTGAGATCTTTCAAACACTAGACCACCAAACAGGCAACATATACCAGCTGATATGAGCCTCTCAACACACATACAGTAGAGGACTTCCAGGTCTGTGTTCATTTACAGATGAAGCACCTAACCCTCAAGAGACCAGAGGCCCCAGGGAGTTTAGTAGTTAAGTGTGGTGGGAGGGTGGGGCCATCCATATGGAGACAGGGTAGGGTGGGGAAGAGGTGTAGGATGTGGAGCAGTCAGATGGTGGATGGGGAGGAGCAGGGAATGGAATATGGAGTGTATAAAATGAATTACAAATAAAATTAAATTTAAAAAGAAGAAATTAAAAAAAAAGAAACATACACACAGCCTTCTATTTTAATATGTCTTAAACAACTCAATGGATGGGCCACTCTAAACCTCCATATGACTAGCACACACACACCCCTCTGATATTCCTGAATTCTTACTAACACCTATAATCCACCCTGGCCTCCCCGA
Source organism: Mus pahari (assembly GCF_900095145.1). Lineage (NCBI taxonomy): Eukaryota > Metazoa > Chordata > Mammalia > Rodentia > Muridae > Mus > Mus pahari. The sequence goes on along the minus strand of NC_034594.1, from coordinate 75,344,039 downwards.
ACTAGGTCTTTACCTCTTGGGTCATGATCCCTAGCACTTACATGATTGCTATTCTGTCTTCTGTAGCTCTCAGACCAGGCAGCTCCTTTTCAGACATGTTGGTCCTAAATCTTCCTTTCTTTCCTGGTCCCCTAGTCCAAGAATTCTAATGTCTTACCTCTGTCTCTCTGTCCAGGAGTTGGCCTCCAGCAATTTTATTTTGATGTTCAGTATCTTTTTTGAACAATGAAGTGGGTACTGTCAGGAGCAAGACATGTCTCCTAGTCAAAATTTCTATACCAATGGAATTTTTTAAATGTCATATTTTGTGGACTTTTGATGTATACATTTTGTGGATTTTTTTGATATTTTCGGAGACTATATAGTATATCTGAACTGTTAAATCTTGACTATACTTAGATATATTGAAAACACTTTAGTATAATTAAATCAGAATATAATATAACCATAAGTTTACTATCTGATCCTTAACTTGTATCATTTAGTCATCGTAAGCAGTTCGAAAGAGCAGTTATTAGAAGGACTGTGTCTCAGCATTGTCTTCTTAAATGAGTTGCACAGGCACAATGCCTATGTAAGAGTGACAGTATTAATTTTAAAAATTGTATTGTTGGAGTTCGTCAAAAGACCCTTACTCAGAAAGACCACAGAGACTGCCGCCATCGCTGCAAACCGCATGAGCATTTTTATTGATACAACATGTTGGGGACTCCCCTCTCCACACCCAGGCCAGAGGAGAGACCCAGAACAAAGAAAGAACACACTTTTTATACCTTTGTAAGGGACAGATTTGAGCAACATGGGTCTCATTGGTGTAGCGAGTAACCCTTTCAGGCATTGGTGGGTTTGTATAGTGACTAAATAACCCGTTGGCCTAGTGACTCACTTTGCTTTCCCCCATGGAGGGTTATTATGATTTGGTCAAATTTTGAACTTATGGATCAGCTATTAACGTCACAGCTATTAAGGTCAGGGGAATTCTCACAACAAGGTCAGGGTGGTATGTGGTCTTTGTCAGAATTCAGTGTGGGGCAGGGGGCAGGAGAATTGCTAATTTTATGGTTTTTTCTCTGAGAACAGCTAATATTGTTTTGGCAGTTTGTAGGCTCAGTCATTTTGACCGCTAAAACTATGTTTTTACATTTGTTTAGTCAGCCACCTTCCTTATCTAGCTCTGTACTTTGCCTGCTAGTATAGTTTGGAAAGTCCTTTTTGAACATATTTATTCATTTATATATTTACTCTATCTACTGACTATTTTTTCCATGGTATAATCTACAAATGAGATTATTTCTTAACTTTGTGTTTCTTGGTATTCCTCTCTAGGAGAGTACGATAATGAAGAGTATACTGATTGTCACCTTGTCAGGATCTATCATCACTTAGGAGACAAACCTCTGAGAATGTCTATGAGTGAATTTTGGGTTGCGTTAATTTAGGTTAATAGATCTGCCCTATGTTTAGTCCCTGTCATTCAGTGGTCTGCCATCCTAGAACAGACAAGCTTTGTGGGAGCTCTCATCTTTCTCTAATTCCTGATTGTGGCTGCCGTATGACCAGGCATATCATGATCCTATTGCTATGTTTTCCCACTATAATAGAATTTGTTTTCAAATCATGTGTCAGCATAAACCCTTTTCTCAGAGATTTACTGCATATTTTGTATTGGAAAACAAAACAAAACAGAAGGCACTAGTAAAAGGAGAAATTCTAATATTTCTGGGCCTAGACTGATTATTTCTTCACCTCTGATTCCAGTTTCTCCTCTTCTTCCTTCATCATTCATCTCTTCCACGGCACATATTATAAACCAGAACATCTATTATTTTTCTTTCAGGAAGTTTTTTTATCTCTCTGTACTATTTTTGCAATAAGATATATGTTGTACCTGTCATTACCTCTCCTCCTTCCTCCAACTTTCTCTGCCCTCTGTCATCCTTCAAATTTGTTACAAATAACGCAAGTGTTAAGCTAGGCCCCTGACAAACATCCAGTATTCTGTCTATCACCACTTGCCCTGTGGAATACTTCTTCTGGGTCTTCATATTCCAAATGCCTCCAAGGAGGACTTCATTTCAAACCATTTCACCCTCAACCCTCCCTCAGTTGCCATCTCCTTTTTTATCCATTTCCTATTTACAGTTGACTTGTCATGATGTTGATTAATCCCATTTTTTCAAATTATTTCCTCAACATCATCAACTGTGACCTCTTGTCCTGGGTTTAAATGCATTTCTTTTTGCTCTATCGCTTGAGTGATCTAGAGGAAATCATGTTATATCCCAACTGAGTGTACTTTAAGTTTATTCTTTGTTCACTAACCAGGAATCTTATGTAATTTATTCCTTTACTCTCCAAAATCTTCCCTTGTTTTCACTTTGTAAAATATGAAAATCATCCTTCTCACTACCTCATTTTCAGTTAGTGACCTGCTCCTCAGTTTTCTCAGAAAGTATATGAAAACAGAAAATATCTACAACTCCATGCCACCAAATCTATCAAGCCCTGTGCTCTTTTTCAGTGAACCTTCCCATAAAGGAAGTAACCTCAGATTCTATCTAGGAAGATGGCTTGATTTGTGACCTATGCCCATGTATTCTTGCCTCTGAAGTGCTTTATCCTGCAAATTTTCCTATTTGTTTTCATGTCATCTCTCTTGATTAATTCCCATGATCTTGAAACACTATCTCATAAGTGTTTAACAGGAAAATATACATGGATTGACATTACTTTCCTGCTACAAGGTTTTTACATTCCTCTTTTGGAAAAAATTGTCAGGATTTTGGGCAGTAATTGTTTGTATTTTATCACTTCTCAATCTCTCTTTAATCTCATTTGATGCTGCAGATATTCTGTACAAGTCAAAGTTGACTTGTACAATCTACTTAAATTGCTAATTCTAAACTCTCACCTTTGATATTCTGACAATTAGATATAGTTGATGCCTGCATCTTGAAACAAATACAAATACAATCACTCATTTAACTTTTTCTTTGTTAATCACTACTATGTTTGTACATGTATAAACTCTCATGAATGTGCATGATTTATATGTGCCACTGTCCAAATACTAAGCACAAAGTTCAAATTTGAGGATTTTGTTCTTTCTTCAAATCTGTTTGTGAATTCTATGTATACAATTCAAGTCACCAGGCTTGTGTGGCTAGTGCCTTTTTCTGCTAAGCCACCTTTCTAACAACAGGTATATAATATAACTGGCATATAACTGCCATTATTTCTACATTTCTGGCATCTCTTCCTTCTTATCATTTAACAGTGGAGATGCACAAGGCTCAAATTTGAAAGAATTCTAACCTATCATTACTTCTTATCTGAATACTTTATTCACCCATATTTTGAGGAAAAGCTTTTATATACATATGTACATATGCATTCACTTGCCTGTGGAGGAAAAAGCTGCCATTTGTCTGCTTCCATTCACCTTGATTTTTTTTTTTTAGTCAGCATTTTTCATAATCCTAGAATTCACCAAGTAGGCTAGGATGGCTGGCTATTGAATTATTGAATACTGCAGTTCTTTCTATCTAGGGTTAGGACTGAAAACCATGTCACAAGTCTACTTTGTTAGAGGAGACTTGGGGGATCAAACTAAAGGCCTAGTGCTTACAGGAAAGCACTCCCTCTTTTTTTCCTTACTATACAGCTACACTAGTAAAGACTAACTATTCATTGCACTATTGTCTCATCCTTGTTCTGAAACATCATTGATTCAGTTTCTGGTTTGATTATATAATTAGAGAATGTGCATCAAACAGTTCATATATGCCAACTCCATTTATAGGCCCGCCTCTCATATCTCATATGTTATTCCAGTTTAATCAGTGGTGCAACCATCTATCTAGTTGCCTGGAGATTTTGACAGTTTGCTTATTCTTTGATTTCTTCTTAGTCTTTCTGATCTATCACCACATTATACCTCTTAAAATCAATCCAGATTCTGACTCCTTATCCCTAGAGCCATCCCAAGCCATTGTAGACAGTAAACATAACCCTTTATCTAGTCAACTGAAAGAATTTTCTATCTGTTTCTATTTTTACTTTGTTATACACAGTGAATTCATTAGCCATGGAAATCTTAAGTATAAATAAGGAATATCATGTAACATTGATGCATCTCACCAGGGAATCAAAATTCCCTACTGTTTTCCAATGTTTTCCAAGTTGTATGCCCCTACGCAAAGCTTCCTTGCCAGTCATCTTATAGTATTTCCTTAGATGGCTGTCCCCTGTCTGAATCTGGCTATAGATTTTTCTCTCAAGGCCTATATTGCTAAATGCTTGTTATCTGTACATAGAGGAACTTTTAGAAGATTGAACCTAAAAGGGTTTTATATCACTGATGATGTTATCTAGAAGTTAGCAATGAGTCTCTGCATACCTCACTTGGCTTCATACCCACCACAATGTAGATAAGTCCCCACATCCATATGCTCCTACCTTGACGATATCCACTAAGGTATAGGGCTAAGTTACTGTGGTAAAAAACATATAAGGGTATAAGACAAAATAACTATTTCCTCTTAGGTACATTGTCACATAGTGAGAAGCTGAAAAACATAAGAACAACTACATTTCCATAAGATTAGCCCAGTTAAAATTTCCAAGAACAGATAACATAGGGGCTACTGAGATCATACCCATAGCCTAGGAATGAGTGGTAGCTGGTGGCTTCTGGGGAAAGAAGGGTCACTTTCCTGTGGGGCTATAGCCATGGGTCTATTGTCTCATACTCCACTGTATGGCTGCAGACCAATTTTCATATACACAGTTATTATTTGAGTTTGTGAATTATAAATTTGAATAAGAATATAAAATTGAAAAAGAAAGTTTTTGGAGGGGTATTTACCAATGCGGTTGGTAGCATGAGCCTGGGAAAACAAGACCTAAAAAGTGAGGCAGACTAAAGTTACATGAAATAGACAACTTTATTCATATCATCAGAGAATTTATGCCCTGAGAGTTTATGCGAGTCAGCTTAGTAAAGTATACAATCACAAGGACAAGCTAAACATGGTAAAAAGTAAATAAATAAACAAAAGTTTTTCCAGAGAGAAACGTAAATAACAATAGTTTGATTAAGCTGACATCTGTCTCCAAACCCTGGTGGCACAAAAGCATACTCACTTCCATACACATATGCATGCACACCCATGCACACATCTGTTTCCATATAAACAGAATTATATGCATACATGTGTTTATATATAGGATTATATGAACACACACATGCACACACACATACACACAGAGAGACAAAGAGGGGGGGTGAGAGAGGGAGAGAGAAAGAGAGAAATTAGCAACATCCTAGTTATACTAGAGCATTAATAGGGAGAAAGAAATAATGTAACAGAAGAGGTTGGTAACACATCCTGGAAGGATTTAAATGCCAAACAGAAGAACTAATAGCTGCAGTGTCACATGGAGGTTTTGAACAGTCTATTCCTAAGCAATCAGTCTGGTGGCAATAGATAAGGTCACTCCAAAAATGCTATAGAGTTTGGTAGTCATCAAAAGATACATGTTTCTATCATTTCCCAAGTTTACACTGGTTTTCAATGTGAGAGGCTTATTTTTTAGCTGCACATTATGAATACAAGTGTTGGCAATGTATTTCTATTATTTTATTCCTTCTATAATCACTGCAAGTTTTCTGAATGAAAGAGAGGTAAACACAAATATTTAGTTGAGCTGCTTGAGCCATAAACTATGAATTTTTATATAGTCAAGGATACTCTTTTCTCTATATATTACATTAGCATTTCACATTTTAATATAGAATTTCTTATTATTTTTTTGAGTCTCTATACATATGGCTTATAGCTTTGTGTTCTTTCACAGTATCCTCATGCTCCAATATACTGCATTTCCCATTAAAATCAGAGAAGTTTCCTCAACATATTTGTCTATCAAAATCTTAGTTAATCGCCTTTGTGTATAAAGCTGTCACTCACTGACAAACATTCCAAGTGCACTTATCACAGTATCTCACCTCCATTGTCAAAGACAGGGATAAAAATTAACATAGTTAATATATAAAGAGTTATTTTAACTTTGAGTGCAATGTGTGTGTGTGTGTGTGTGTGTGTGTGTATGTACATCCATGTTTGAAAACACGCATACATATACCATGTATCATGGTACACATGTGTAGTCAGAGTACAAAATCAGATGAAAGAAAGGTAAGAATATGTGTGATCAAACTGGTCTTCAACCTTGTTTGAGACAGGATCCCTTCCTTATTCATTGTTTTCAATGAATCTGACATACACAGGTTCATCACTGTGTATGTCAGATTCATTGAAAACAATGCTTCTATGGATACACCTGTTTGGTTGTCATCACCCTGTAGGAACACTTGCTCTAAAGATGTTTGATACAGTGTCCAATTATATGTGCTTTGAAGCACCTGGACTCAGTTCTTGAAGCTTTCTTAGAGTACTTCAGTCACTGAGTCATAACCCAAACCCTACTAATTTTTAAAACTTTTAAATTTTATAAAATAAACTTAGAAGTATAATGTGAAAGAAGGGCTTGGTATAGAAATTATCACCACCTCCACTTTTATAAAATATTGTGTAAATCAGAGGCGTTTGCCTTTGACAGTGCCTGAGAAGTCTGATGTATTCCACACATTTAAAGAGAGCTAAATTGTAGGAAGAAGAAAAGAGTCAGGAGCTGTTAAGTGGGAAAATTGGATAAAATAAATGCCCTGTGTACAAACAAGCAGCACTTTTTTTTTTTTTGACTAACAATCCCCATGTAAAAATCTAGGTCTGGGAATGCAGTTCCCCTAGTGTGACATAGATGTAGAAGAAACTCCAGATGTCAAAGGAGCCACAGTCTACCCAATAGGTGAGCTTCATATTGAATGAGAAACCATGTTTCAAAAAATGGAGTTACAAAGTGGATGAGGAAAACACTGCTACTGATTTTGACTTCTGGCCTCCACGTGTAGATGGATACACATGTGCTCATGCATCTGTATGCACAGGTACTCAAACAGCATAAACACAAAAAGAACTACTCAGAATTTTATTTTTTCATTCTACTAGATTGAGCTTTATGATGGACTGATGGAACACAGAGTTTAGGTTATCTGTATGTAATATCCATTCACACATACAAACGTGTGTACTGTCATACATGATGTATAAAAAAAAATCTCAGAAAGATGGAGTCAATAGGGTCCAAATTATGTGTATGACCTGGAGGAAGTTTCACTATCCCAAAACTCATGTCGAAATTTGGTCTCTGGTTTGCCTTGATTGTCTGAGAGGATTCAGAGTCACTATGAGAGGACAGGGGCATGGGAGCCAGAGTCCTCTTGATTACTACTGAGTCTCTTCTTTGACCTTTCTCCACCTATTAACTCAGGCTGCGTTATTTTCAATGAGTGTTGAACTTAGCCTTGGAATCCTAGTTTCACGTTGAGAAAGGATTGCAAGTGAACCACTAAACCTGTTTCTAGTATTCTTTCATAACAACAGAAATCATACGTTGGCACTCACAAACAAACACTGCATACAATTACAGCTGTACACTCCCATTCTCTCTTCACTCAGAGTACCTAGGTATTCATGGCTATAAGATGCTAAGATAAATTAAGCATTGAAGCACAGAATGTAAGCAAAATGGGCTAGTATCTCAGAGTTTGGGGGAGGTAAACCTGTTCATCTGAAATATTAAAGAAATACTACAAAATTATACAAATTTAATACAAAAGAAAGATCTGAAACAATGAATGCTAAATACAAAACTAAATGAGAAATCTAATCTAGACACAAACATGAGGAAAGTTCCCACTTTGGAGGTAAATGATTTCTGCAAAAGAATAATCAAATCAAATAATAGAAAACACTAAATAATTGATAAAGTATATACTATGCCCAAGTGTGGAGTTTCTAATTTGCTCATTATCCACAATAAACTGTTCATAAACTCATACATAGTAAGAGAACTGGATGAACCCAAGACACAAAAGGAAGAAGAAATGCTTTTAAGAAAAATCTCAGAATATGGGTTTGAGGTGATACTTAAGTACACTTGAAACGTAAGTTCAGAGATCACAAATCATATTCCCAGTACCCATATACCACTTGGAGTATGCTGAGACATTCATGGAACCTCAATAATGGCAGACCCCAACAGGAAGAACCTGAAAGTCTGCTGTCCATTCATCTCAGTGAAGAGTAGGGACTTCAAAGACCTAGTCTTCGCTGACAGAGTTGTGTGGTATAGTCAGATCTGTAATGTCTACCTCTCAATACATGAGCATCAGCTCACACCCTCACTTACATAAATGTTTATACCAAAGACTCACATGCAAAAAACATTTCTTAAACATATATATTTTTGATTAACGTGTTCCATGATAATTACCAAATATATTGCTTTATTACCAACTGTGGGAATTTTCTATGAGTAGCAACATTTTATTTTTCTTACTAAGGTGCCTTTCCTATAACTTTCTGTAATGATCAACAGTAGGCAACTTGAAGCATTCAATTTCCTAAAAATATAACTGCTTTTGGTTACAAATGGTGAACTTTCTTCCAAGCTCTACAAAAGGTTTATGATTAATAGGGATGAATTTATCAACAGATCTCCCTCATAGTTTTATTATTAAATTTACGACCAACTTTATGAAATAGAAGTTAACTTCCTACATGTTGTCCTTGATAAAAATCAAGAAGTGAATAACCTAATGCTGCCTTTCTTAAATCAGTATAACTTATAACTATATTCTTGAAACTTATCCTTATGCCTGTGGCCGCTATATCAGGGTCCTTCAGCAGAATCTTGCTGGCATGTACATTAGTATCTAGGTTTGGTGGCTGATGATGGGATGGAATCCCAGATGGGGTAGTCTCTGGATAGTCCATCCTTTCATCTTAGCTCTAAATTTTGTCTCTGTACTTATATCCTTCCATGGGTATTTTGTTCCTTATTCTAAGGAGGAATGAAGTATCCACACAATGGTCATCCTTCTTGGTTTTCTTGTGTTTTGCATAATGTATCTCGGGTATTCTAAGATTGTGGGCTAATATTCACTTATAAGTGAGTGCATATCTAGTGACTTCTTTTGTGATTGGGTTACCTTACTAAGGATGATATCCTCCAGATACATCCATTTGCCCTAGAATTTCATAAATTCATTGTTTTTAATAGCTGAGTAGTACTCCATTGTATAAATGTACCACAGTTTCTGTATCCATTCCTCTATTGGGGGACATCTGGGTTCTTTCCAGCTTCTGGCTATTATAAATAAAGCTGCTATGAACATTGTGGAGCATGTGTCCTTATTACCAGTTGGAAGATCTTCTGGGTATATGCCCAGAAGAGGTATTGTTGGGTCCTCCGGTAGTACTATGTCCAATTTTCTGAGGAACCGCCAGAGTGATTTCCAGAGTGGTTGTCCAAGCTTGCAATCCCACCAGCAATGGAGGAGTGTTCCTATTTCTCCACTACCGCGCCAGCATCTGCTGTCACCTGAATTTTTAATCTTAGCCATTCTGACTGGTGTGAGATGGAATCTCAGGGTTCTGAACAGCAACTTTTAAAGTGGGTTGGGCTACCTTGCTTTTGCCAGGTAACTGTGGGGAGGAGCTTATTTGACTATAGTCAGAATATCAGGAGCTTGGGACATTGTCTATGTGACTGATAGTAACAGGATTATGGAGTTGAGTTTATGTGATGTCAGGCCCTTGTGTCTGGGAGAATATCTTTTTTTTAATTATTATTATTTTTCATTTTGATGTAAGTACACTGCAGCTATCTTCAGACACTCCAGAAGAGAGCATCAGATCTCCTTACGGATNGTTGTGAGACACCATGTGGTTACTGGGATTTGAACTCAGGAACTTCGGAGGAGCAGTCGGCTGCTCTTACACTCTGAGCTATCTCACCAGTCCATGTGGGAGAATATCTTATGGTTCAGTCCCTTGTAGATTTTTCTACTTGGTCGCCTGAGTAAGCGTTCCTCGACCAGAATACAGACTGCCTTTCAGGGTATACCATATACCATCATTGCCCTTGCCCCTAATCAAAGTTGTTGTTTATTTGTTTGTTTGTTTCTTTCTTTCTTTCTTTCTTTCTTTTGTAGCTGAGATCATCATAGAAACTTAAGTTTTATCAAAACAAAGAGATCAACTGAATTTGGGCCATCTACAACTGATAGACCTACAATATTAATTCATATAACAAAATTCAGGAATAGCTTAAGGTCAGAAAGACTATGAGAGCCAAAGAACCAGAATATCCACTGTGAAACAATGTCTTTTGTATGTGAAATCTCAGCACATGTAATCTCAGCCCATGAAATTTCAAAATGGTCACTTAAACAAGACCTGCACATCAGCACCAGTTGACTGCCAAAGTGTGTGTGTGAAAACTTGCAAGGACCTACCCATAGATCTGTGGTTCTCAATCTTCTTAATGCTCAAACCCTTTAATATAATTCTTCATGTCGTGGTGTTCGCCCACCATTAAATTATTTTTTGTTTCTATTTCATAATTGCAATTTTGCTTATCTCAAAAATTGGAAAATATTTTTGAGGAGATTAGAAGGAAGAATGAAAATGATATAAATAAAGTTTTTATGCAAAAATTTCTCAAAAAGTTTTGAAACTAACTTTTAAAAAGTATTATTGAGTATATGTGTGTGTGTGTGTGTGTGTGTACTCTGTATGTACTATTATTTAAGTATATTCAAGCAATAGTCTCCTAAATACACTCAATAATTGAAATTCATTGATCCTATATCCTTCATATTGAATGGTAAACTCTTTGCATAGGATCCATACATAGCATCCCAGGTATGTTAGCTCATCTCTAAATAATGTGTGATGCCAAATACAATGTAAATGCTATATTAGTAATTGTTATTCTGAATAGCTTAGAAAATAATCCTATGAGAAATCTTTACATTTAGGTCCAGATGCAACCATTTTATGTACTACATAGTTCATATAAGTTGTTCACAATAATTGTAGGCAATTGCTGCTTCTTTCTACACAGAGGTCTGGAACTCACTGATGTGGAAAGTCAAATGTAAAATATTACCTTTTAGTTGAAGGAAAGTAGATAAAAACAGAGAGAAAAAGAATGAGTATGAGAAGACATGGAAAGGAGATGCAGTGCTGTCTTCTGGCTTCCTGAAAATAAGACTTTCTCCTCGCAGCATCAATGTTCAACGACATCAAGAATAGCACTTGACAAGCAAAGCATTCCTACACAGAATGTAGAAGAATGGTGTTGTTGGTCCTACTGTCAGACGATGCTGTCAGATGAAGAATGAGCAGAATTAATACTAAAGGCCAACACATGGAGCTCCTGCTGTTTATCTCAACCCTCTTTCTTTCTTCCCAAACAATTGCTCTGCACTGCAAGCTATAATTTCTTGTTTGATCCCTTGGGAAGTTTCAAAGCACATCCTCTCCAGCTTGCCTGTTCAGTCAAATAAAAAAACAAAGCCTTAATTGTCCCCCTTCCATTGCCTTGCTTCGTTTCCTTCTCATTATTATAGCATTTCTTGCCATTGCCCTTTGCCAGTCTGACTTCCATTTGAGAACTATGGCTGTTCTTTCCTGTTTTCTTGATTAGAATTTTAATTTCTTCTGCATTGGGAAGAATTTCTCTAAGGCAAGTCTCTGGAGCCAGTTTGGAGATTTGACTCTTCTTCACTTTTAAAAATTCTTTTCTTTCTTGATGTTAACAAAAAGCTCAGAAATTTCTGTTTCTTAGGCTCTATACAAGCAGACTGCCCATGGTTCTCCAGTGAAACTCCCTCCTAGCTCCACTTTGTACAAACGTCTGCTTTGCTTTAGTAATACAAATATAAATTCAACAAAACAATGACCAGAGGAAAAAAAATAAGTCATTATGAAATTAAATTGAATGACAGATTTTACTAAAAGCATTCATTCCAATATTCCTTTTGAAACAGAACATTTCCATGAACCTGGGTTACAGTTACATGCTGGACATTGGCTTTCTCTATGAACCCTAGATTCCAAACCCCAGTCTTAAATATTACACAGCATATCCGTTTGTTGTTGAGCCATCTCTTTATGTGCACAACAAGGTTTGCAAAACCCTTATGAGGTAATAATCAGCTGAACTACATACTTACCAGACTCTGTTATGCAAAATATTTCATTTGTTCCTTTTTGTATAATCTGAAACTACTGGTATCACCTGGAACTACTGAGAGCTCTTAGAAAACAAGACGAAGAATGATGGCTCTACTGAATGAAATTGTCTAAATTCCTTTTATATTTTTGCCATGTCCTTTATAATTTGATCTTTTGGAAAATACCTGACTTCTGTGGTCTATTGGAACTCAGAGTCCAGGTTCAGCCCTACAACCCCAGGGACACCTAATACTGAAACAAAGAGTTCCAGGACCTCATTCCAGAGTGCCAGCTTGAAAACTTCCATTCCATCCTTCACCACAAATCAGGAATTTTGTAAAAACAAAACAATAATTGAATCAGCAATGCAACAGTACTTGACATAGACCACCACTTTGTACGGGAACCCTTGCAGTCATGAATAATGAACAGATTTCCTTTGTGGTAATTTATGGTCCTGGCACTCAGGAAAGCCAGCTCGGTAGGTATGCCAAGGATTCCTACACCTGACCCAGCTTAGGGCAGCCTCTCAGCTCATCTAAATCGCTTTCTATATTACTTCCTACTAGGGTGGATAGTAAGGTGACAGGTGTGAATAATGGCGATGTTTATTTTCCATTCCTTTTTCTTCATGCTTTGTGGTATCTGGCCACCAGCATAAAGGGTAGGTTTACTACAGCAGCTTTATATTGAATGAGCAGCTGCCAAAGAACCATAGCTTCTAATTACTTGTGAACTCTATTGAGTTTGAGTCATTACCTCTATTCACATTGCAGAATACAAACTGTGTAATAAATAATGTTCCTAATGGATTAGTTGTCCATACACCAATGTTTAGAAAAAATAGATTTCACTCGCTTTCACATATTGAAAACGCCATCTTTACTCAACTATAAAAATATATTTTTAAATAGAGTATACCAAGGATATCATTTTCATATTATAAGAAAAAGATGAACAATTGATAGTGACTCTTTGTGATGTATGTCTTCACAAAGGAGTGCAATAATAAAGGGGAAGGGAAGTAGAGGATTGAGTGATGGTTGTTCGAGGTAGAAAAGACAAAGAGCAAACATCAACCAAGCAAGTCTAAAACAAATTCAGTGATACTCTTTCTAAATAAAAATCTATTTGTATGAATGATTACAGAAATGAAAAGTGTATTAAACAAAGGAATCCTGGGTGTGGCTGGAGAGATGGCTCAGTGATTCAGAACATGAGTTCGGTTCTCAGCATTTACCTCCAGCAGCATACAACCACCTAGAACTCCATCTCCAATGTCCCCTTTGCTGCTCTCTATGAGCACTTCTTTGATGTGTGCCCTTACAAACACATAGACAAACATTTACAATTAATAAAAAATGATCTTTACGAAAGAATTATGAACATGACACACAAGAGTAATAATGGCTACTATGTACTAAGTTTTTGATGTGTCCTAATTTCTACACTTATTACTTTGTTTAATATTCTTACTGAATTTTAATAATCATTCTGTATTAAAAGGAAAAGGGCTACCTTGGCTCACAGTGTCAAGGGATACATACCACTGTGGTGAGGAAATGATTGCAGCATGAGCATGCATTAGCTGCTTACATTATGTCAACACTCAAAAAGCAGAAAGTTAGTATAAAATAAGAGCAGCTATCATTCCCAGTGGTTCGCTTAAAATTCTCTTCAATCGTCCTAAGCAGCATCCCTACTTCCGGGTCAATTATTGCAATATACAAACCTTCAGGAGACAATTCACACTCAAACCACAAAACGGGTATCTCAATTGGGTAAATGGATGCTAAAATGGATGCTCTATTGGGTAAAGAGATGCTAAAATGGATGCTCTATTGGATAAATGGATGCTAAAATGAATGCTGTATTGTTCTAAAGTTCTTAGGTACTGATTCCGGGTACTGATTACCAAAGCAAGAAATGACTTAACCAGAAAAACAGGTGTTGTATTTATCAGACTAATTAACAAATCGATACTACTGTAAAGTCGAATCAATTCTGTTTTAGAAGAAATTCCTTTTTGTGCAAGACCAGAGGATAAATTCTTATTCCAGGAAGAAAATGACAGAGTCCTAATGAGCATGCATCCTATGACAACGAACCCCCACTTAGCAACAGCCTGTCAAGTGACAAAAGCAGCATCCAGGTACATATAGGTAAGTTAAGACATCCCAGTGAAATTAGGTAGCTCTGCCACCCTATTTGTCAGGTGGGTTTGTCCCCATGTTCATTTCCTGCAGATTATACCAGAAATACAGTTTTAAAAGTACTAACTTACTGATTCATATGGAAATTCCTCAAGTTTTCTGTAAACACAATAAAAACTCTGGACCCCTAGATTGGTGCATTCACTTTCACCCACTATGATAATTTTCCCAGATCCCCAATGTATTAAGTCCCTATGCCAAATTCATGTATTTTCTAGCCTATTGGGTTCAATCAATACTACACAGATGTATATGAATTTAAAGTCTCCCACTGGAACATGATCAACCCTACTAAGGGTTATGCTCCTATGGTGGTTTGAAGAGGTTTGGCCACCACAGACTCATAAGTTCAAATTCTTGATCCACAGGGAATAACACTACCAGGAGTTCTGTAATTTTTGGAATAGATCTGGCCTTGTCGTAGCAAATGTGTCTCTGTAGAAGTGGGCTTTGAGATCCTATGGTCCAGCTTTACCTATTGAAGAAAAGACTCTCTTGATAGTTTTCTGTAGAAGTCAGTCTTCATATGGTAACCCCTAGGATCAAGTTGTACAACTCTTGGCTCCTCCAACATGATGTCTGTCAGGATGTTGTAATGCTTCCTGCCATAGTCATAAAGGACTGACCATCTGAAACTGCAAGCCAGCTCCAATTAACTGTAATCCTTTGTAAGAGATGCCTTGCTCAGGGTGCCTCTTTACAGCAATAAATCTATGAAATGTTTTAAGTGGTAATCTGTGGACTCTTCCCATTCCAGATGTACCAGCAGCACCTAGGCACCCTAAAAGGAGAGATGGTATATGGAACCATACCAGTTGGACACATTCCAGCATTCTATAAAAATTCCTAGTGGCCTGTGATTTCTATTAGGCACATGGAAGGCACTGGTCCTAAGGATAATTTGAAATCTGGAGATTGTCCTTATGATGTATTGGTAAAGAAAGTCAGACTTTTTTTCCCTTGAATGAGGTGAAGAGATTCTCATTAATTGCATTGAGAAAGGAAGTCTCAGTACAGCCTAGCATATATTCTCCCCCCCTCTTTCTCTCTCCCTTTCTCTCTCTCTCTCTCTCTCTCTCTCTCTCTCTCTCTCTCTCTCTCTCTTTCTCTCTCACACATGCTCTGTATGTGCCTATGTGAAAATGTGAGTGTATGATATGTGCCTATGTGTATATGTGTTGTGATATCTATGTCCAAGCATCTGTGCTAAGGGTAGAGGAGGACATTGCTTCTGATCAGTTACTTTCAGTATCATGTCCTTAAGGCAGGGTCTGTCCATGAACCTGGAACAAGACTGGCAGCCAGAAAACCTCAGTTAACTTCATAGCTCTGCTCATCATAGATCTCATGTTATACTTGTGCATGCAGCCAATTTATCAATTTTTAAGTAGGTACTAGGAATTTGACCTCAAGTTCTCATGTTTACTTATTAAAATCTATTAGCTACTGAGCCATATTCTCAGTCCATATATAGTTTTTAATGGTCTAGGAGGCCACTAATTTGGCTAGACTAGCTGTCTTGGGAGTCCAAAATACATGTTTCTCCTTCACACTACTGCCATTGCAGGTTCACACCACACTCTGCTTTTTACAATGGGTTTTATATTTCTAATTATAGTTCATCATACTTGTTTAGCAAACACTTGAACAAATTATCCATCTTCTCAGCCCAAAACTTTTCAGAAAAATTTTAAGGAAAGGTAATGAGTGTATGAACCATCAAGTCCTTAGTGTGAGACTGAATCCTGAAACCAAAAGCTGATGTTTCTTGAGGGAATGTTTGAATATTCACAATGACTGTACTAGAGTCAATAAGTAGCCTCACATCTGTTCGGATCCTATTTGCTTTCTAATCTGTTCATGTGGGCTCAGGTCTCACTATGAAATCAATAAAGAGATTTTGGATAGTTTTGAACTAGAGAAAGAGGGAGGGAGAGGGAGAGGGAGAGGGGGAGGGTGAGAGGGAGAGAGAGAGGGAGAGAGAGAGAGAGAGAGATGAGTTAAGATCTTCTGAGTGATTGAAACTTCCCATATTAAATATGGCAAATCTTTCTGTAGGAAAAATTAAGGTTTATCATTAAGAGTACCATATAATNGAGAGAGAGAGAGAGAGAGAGAGAGAGAGAGAGAGAGAGAGAGAGAGAGAATATAATGGAATTAGCAACAATAATGGTAAACCTGGTTAAAACTGTCTAGGAATAGAAAAGATTTTTAACTTCTCCAAACTCGCTCTTTTTTTTTTTAAGATTTATTTATTTATTTATTATATGTAAGTACACTGTAGTTGTCTTCAGACACTCCAGAAGAGGACGTCAGATCTTGTTACGGATGGTTATGAGCCACCATGTGGTTGTGGGATTTGAACTCCAGACCTTCGGAAGAGCAGTGGGGTGCTCTTACCCACTGAGCCATCTCACCAGCCCCAAACTCGCTCTTGTATTTGTATCTGTTCATTTGAATTGTAAACCTAGTTATTTTCTTCTTCTAACTTTCTTGTCATGTGACTTGTTCCATAGCTGGTGGTAATGTTTGGGAGGTTATGAAACATTTAAGAGGTACAACCCTGTTAGTGCAAATACCATACTAGTGAAATACTTTGAATGTCTATAGCCTAATTTCACTTCCAATTTGCTTTATGTGGTTTGTGAGTATTTGGAAATGTGATCTCTTGGCTTCCTGATTCAGCTACCCTCTATCATCCATTTCCCATCATTATGAATACCCTCTCTGAAAATGTAAGTTAAAAGGAACTCTTGAATAATTTCCTTTTGATCCTGGTGATTTATCACAATACCAAAATGTAACTAAAATATTGGGATAGAGATATAAATGATAGATAGATGATTGGTAGATAGAGAGAAAGGTAGATAGATAATGAGTAAACTCATGAATGAGTGGTTAGATGAATAGAAAGACAAATAGTAGTGAGTAAATGGATGATATATGAGTAATAGTCAATATTCATCAAAGGTCATAGGCTCTTAAAATAACATGCCCCAGTAGAAATCACATGCCACTAGGAATTTGTATAATGCATGTTGGAATGTGGCCAATTATTGTGGTTCCATTATTTCACATGTCCTGTTGGGGTGCCTAGATGCTGCTGCTACACTGGCTCTGGAATGGGTGGAGTCCACAGTCTGCCCCTTACCTCTGGGGTACAGATAGTGCTGTACACCAGAACCAGAAAAGCGAACTGGAGTCCAAGGCAAATGGGCTCCACAGGACTCAGGTCAAGCAGGGAATGCCTAGATTGTCACATTTCGTAGAAAAGGAATAAAGGGGTTTGGGCAGCCAGTTTGGGGCACATGACCTTTTACTCCATGTTTGTAAATGCCTCATTTGTGTTTTTTTAATTTTATTTATTAATATAATTACAATTGTGGTTTTGTTTAAATATTGCAGCAATGACCTTTTTTTCTTACTTTCTACTTTTTGAAATATTTTTCTTATTTTTTACTTTTTATTCATTGGCTGCAGTGGCTGCAATGATGGCTGCACCAGTGCTCTGAAGTTAGTCTTTGATAGTCTTTGATATTCTTTGTGTCTGAAGTCTAAGAATAATGAGTGGTTCTGAGGTCTAAGGATGATGAGCTCTTTGGGGGAAATATCTTTCCCCCGATTGTTACAGTTTACTAAAACCAACCAGTTTCATACCCTTGGTGAAATAATTTGTGTGCTTGATTCCATGTACACAGGGACTATATGAACCTTGGGGAGTGAGACAAGATTTTGGGAGTAAATACGGTCTCTCAGCTGACGATAAAATGCTATTGATGCTCTATTTGTGTGGGAAATAATTACAGGTGCTGTGCTAAGTGACTAGCTGCTCCTTATCACCTTAATTAGAGGTCATGATTATCTGCCCCAAAGCAATCATGGAAGTAATGACTCTACTCCTGCCATTTCAATTTCTGAGACTCCCAGGGTTTGAACATGCTACAACTCACAAGCTGCATGACCTCTCTTTGAGTGGCAGCGTTTGAACTGGTACTCAGTTGTTCTTTTAAAAATGCTACTTTTCATATTTAAAATGTTCCAGATACTTCTTAGAGCACCTTTTTCTCCATGTTTGTAAATGCCTCATTTGTGTTTTAATTTTTATTAATACAATTACAATTGTGGTTTTGTTTAAATAGTGCAGCAATGACCTTTTTTCTTTCTATTTTTTGAAACATTTTTCTTATTTTTAATTTTGTATTCTTTATAATGAATATGCATTTATAAATACATGTGAAAAGCATCTGGAACCTTCTTGAGCATTGAAATTTCTTAAATTATATTTTTTCTAGCATACATTTTTTAGGATTCATTGGTCCTGTTACTTTTTTGAGACATTTCATATTTTCAATAAAATGACTGACAGATCATAAACCTGTCATGATATGCTTAGCTTTACCATTAACAATGTTTCTCACATATTACTTCCTCCAAGTTAGAATGCACCTGGGTATTGTTGTGTTTTATAAAAAGATAAGAGAAGCAAGGGATATGTTTTGGTAGAGGCAAGGTATGGTATGGGGGAAGGGAGTGCCCCTGTGGGAAAGGCATAGTATAGAATAGACATTATTCGCGGCATGGGGAGGGGAGTTGAGGGGGTAGGAGAGAGAGAGAGAGAGGGAGAGAGAGAGAGAGAGAGAGAGAGAGAGAGAGAGAGAGAGAGAGAGAGAGAGAGAGAGAGGACAGCCATTTGCCATTTGCCCGTGGAGAAAGAGGGGGGAGGGGAGGAGGAAGGGGGAGGCAGGCAAAAGAGGCGAGAGCAAGAGGCAAGCAGCCCCTTTATAGTGAATCAGGCACACCTGGCTGTGCCAGATAGCTGTGAGGTGGAGCTTAGACAAAACACCAACAGCTATATTCAATCAGTATCAAGAAATTACTAAAAACCCCTTGCCTATAGGTCCTGATTGTAAGGATATACATAACACTCTAATGATTTCATTGGCTTTATTTTATTTTATTTTATTTTTGTTTCACTTATTTTATTATTTTGAGACAAAGTCTCTTATAACCCACAATGGTCTCAAGATCACTATGTAGTCAAAGATGACTCTGTATTTGTAATTCTGCGATCTCTGTCTCCTGAGTACAGTACAGCAGTAGGCAGTCGGGGCCACACAGTGAAAAACCTCTCTGAAAACCAGCAAAGAGAATACTTCAGAAGTTTCAGTATTGGTTGTAGCTCTGGGGCTATATTTGTGGGGTTTGTGCCAAGCCCTGGGTGTTGGTGTTCTGTCTAGACTCCACCCTCACAGTTACCTGGCAACAGCCAGGTATGCTCCTCCCCAGAGTTACCTGCAACAGCCAGGTAAGCCTAGCCCATTATAAAAGGGACTGCTGGCCACCTCCTCTCCCTCTTACTCTTGCTCTGTTGCCTGTTGCCCCCTTGCTCCCCCACTCTCTCCACATGGCCATGGCTGGTCTCTCTCTCTCTCTCTCTCTCTCTCTCTCTCTCTCTCTCTCTCCTTTTCTCTGCCTCTACTACCCTCTTAACACCACTCCCTGTGCCCTGAATAAACTCTATTCTATACTGTACCTTCATGTGGTGCTGCAGAAGGACCTCACTTGGGTCCCCGATCTGCGTGGAATGGGTTTCTTAGTTGCAGGTGAGTGAGGATTTGATGACATGAGTGACAAACAGTCCACATGAGAGAGAGTGTAAAACTGAATGTATTTTTCACAAAGTGAATGCCAGTCATATATAATACAGAAAATAAAGGGGCAGGATGTCACAGCAGGCAAAGTACATTGAAGTTATTTGACACAAAACAGAGGAACGATTTCAAAAGGACTTACAGGTAATGTTTACAGTAAGGTAGAACAGCTCTGTCTGGGGTCACCTAAAGACTTCACACCCTAGTCACAATTTGTGCTACTCCTTTGAGCCTTGTGAAAGCTAGCACCAGGGGGTTCTGCACTAGCAGACCTTCTCATGAATAATACAATACCGCAACCCCCCTATTCCTAGGCCTTGGTAAATACTTGCATATGAAAGTAACTTGGATAAAATGAAGATTCCAAAAGTATGCTGAGCTAAGCTTGCCCTGAGATATTTTGGCTTTGTTCTTTGTAATGCTTAATTCGTATCACCAATCTTTCCTAGAAGTGAATTACAATGTTAATAAATAGGTAACCTTCTCACTGAATTCTGAGCTCCTGGCTTTAAGAATTTTTTAGGACTTTGGAACACTGGTGGAATCTTCACCTATGGTAAAAATTCAATCTTTAAAGGCATTAATAATACTGAAAGAGAGTATAAACCATACTAACATGCGGATAGGGTTCATGTATATAGATTATTGGAAATGCCAGTATTCCAGGAAGCTGAGTCTCCTTGAGACTTCTTTTTTCTCAGGACTCGTCCAGGTTTTCAGACCTGTTGTGAGTTACTACTGGAGTGGACGTGGCATCTGTGGCTGGTCTCTCTCTCAAGGGGGAAGAGATGCCTTGGCATGGGCCTGCTGAGGCACCCTCTTCCCCCATACCTCATCACTCCCAGATAGAACATATTTTAATATTTCTTTATATTTTTATAATGAAAACACTGGTTTATACTCAAAATAATGTAGAAAGAAACATAATGCAAGTGCAAATAAGTTGCTAAGAGATTTCTTAGTGGGTAAATGGGCTTTCACAAAGGCTATTTATTAACTAAATTCAAACTTCAGAGTCAACATATTAAGAAGGGATTCAACTTTCAAAAGTTATCCTCTGACCTTCCCACTGATACCATAGCATAAGCACTTCTACATGCATGTTCATGCACACATGCATATGTACAGAAACACACGCATACTAAGTAATGAATAAATAATGATATGGAATACAAATAAGGCACTTATAAACATGGAGAACTAACTGTTCTTATAAAAAAAAAAAAGTTGGGAACTTGTAGACATGAACAATAACATTTCCAAAAGAAAAGTTGAGTACTGGATAGCCATACCTTAGCATACTATTGCCATTTCCAAGTTTTTGTGATTTTTATTAAAACTTGTATAATTCACATGTAGCTCTTCCGAACTAAAAAAACTTTTGTTATTACTTGCCGGAACTGATCTGATTGATCTATGTAGATATGTAAACTATACTGAGTAGATGAAAGCAAAAAAAACCATTTATCTAGGTATGGAATCTAGGTTAAGGTTTCTCTGAGTACTCATGGGACAGAAATTTGTCCAAATTGCTCCAGAGAATAAAATGTGAAACTTAAAACTACTGTACATAAGTCTGTCCGTGAATATTGAAATCAGGCCATGTGCTTACTATAGTTAAAGCCTGAAGACAGATACTGACTGCTCTTATATTTTGAAAATATATGATTAAACTTTTAATAATAAGTTGAGATGTTGTTATGTGATACTATTTCTGAGGAGATGTAAAAAGAACAGAAATATGTACTCTGAGCAGTAGTGATGAACTATGATAAAAATAATGTCATTACTCACTAGAAGAATATTTATATATTAACACTCTTAAGTAAATTGAAAATACATATATGTTTAGTACAGGTGATATTATCAGAAGAAACAATATATCACAAAACTTCCTAACAAGTATCATTTATAAATCTTCTCTCCCTACCTCAAAACTCAGGGAGCATCACAAAGAGGAACAGAAAGAATATAAAAATAGGAGCTTGGGGAAAAATACAATCAAGTGTTATGAAATGTTATCTTCTGAATATATTGTTGTTCCACATAGGAACTCTGAGCAGCTGTGGTTACAAGAACAGCACCAGATCAACTCAGCCCACAAACCATTTCGGGATTAAGAAAAAGAAAAGACCAAAGTGTGGATGCTTCAATTCTGCATAGAAGGGGGAACAAAATAATCACAGTAGATAGATGGAGGCAGGGACCTGACAGGGAGAGAGGAGGTGGAGGACAAAAAGATGGGGGCATGATTAGTTATTGGAAGGCACAGGAGAGAAGTACAGAGGGGCAGGCAATCAAATAGAAATAGGTAGCAATAGGGAATAGGAATTGGGGTGACCACTAGAAAGTTCCAGACACTAGGGAAGCAAGAGGCTCCCAGGATCCAACTGGGATGACTTTAGCTGAAATACGCAACAAAGTGGAGATAGAACCTGTAGAGACCATTTCCAGTAGATAGGCGTAGCTCCCAATTGAGGGATGGGGCCACCCAGCCATCTCAAACTTGTTAACCAAAAAGTATCTATGTCCATGGGGAAGAAAGGGACAAAAAATAGAACAGAGACTAAAGGAAAGGTCATCCAGAGACTGCCCCGCCTAGGAATTCATCCCATCTGCAGACACCAAACCCCGGCACTATTGCTGATATCAAGAAGTACTTGCTGACAGGACCCTGGCATGGCTGTTCCCTGAGAAGTTCTACCAGCACCTGACCAATACAGATGCAGACGCTAGTAATCAACCATTGGGCTGAGCCTGGGGACCCAAGTGGAAGAGCTAGGGGAAGGACTGAAGGAGCTGAAGGAGATTGTAATCCAGTCAGAGAACAGTATCACACAGAGCTCCCAGAGACTAAAGCACCAACCAAAGAGCATACATAGAGAGTTCCCTGGCTCCAGTTACACAAGTAGAAGAGTTACAGTTACACATGCCTTATCTGAAATCAATGGGAGGAGAGGCCATTGCTCTTGTGGAGGCCTAATGTCCCAGTCTAGGGCAATGATAGATCATGAGGCAGGAGTGGGAGAGTGGATGTAGGAACACCCTCATAGATGCAAAGGGAAGGGGGAGAGGGAGATGGGATGGGTGGTTTATGAAGGGGTAATCCAGAAAGGGGATATGATGTTTAAATATAAATGAATAAAATGAATAATAGAAAAAAAAAGAAATCAAGGACTTGCTAAAAATGCATATATATATATATATATATATATATATATATATATATATATATGTCAGCTGAGAATATTTTGCTCTTGATGACTACTGGAGTCGTTCCTCTGAGCCCCATATCTTGCACATTTGGGCAATACTAATTGGATTCAGTGGATTATAACAATTACAATTCCAACTAGGTATTTAAAAAACACAATGAAATAGAAGTTTAATTTGAGAGAAAAATGTATAGAAGGGGCAACGAGTGGTAAAGGAGGTAATACAAAACGGATATGACCAAAACACATTGCACATACAAAATTTTCAAGTAAAAAATTAAAGTAATATTTTGTAAAATAAAATGAAAAGTCTAATAACAATTATAAAATAATATTCAGAAAGGTAGTGACATAAAAAGAAAGTGTAATTATCAATAATGTAAGATATGGTAGAATCAAGTGCATTTTATTTGACATAATATTAAATTAATTGATTAAGAGGTAAACATATTACTATACTTTAACATAATAGAATCAATACTATGATTCAAAAATATGAATAAATAATAGGGAGCATAAAAGGAAAAATGGGGACATGTGAAAACAAATGTTAAAATATTGTCATCTAATACTTATTATAAGAAAATAGTTTTGAAAATCTGATGGGGGTGAAACAACTGTTCAATGGTAGATAATTTTCCTAATGTGAAGGACCCTACATTCAAATCTTAGCACACATAAAAGGCAATAAAAAAAGTATAATGAAGAGAAATAGTATGCAATGAGGAAAACTAAACAAGTGGATATAATAACCATGACTATATGCTATATGATTATTTCACACCTAAAATCTGTAATATATCAAAGACAAAGTGTTTGAGATGATATGCAATTCTGAGATACATTGGAAATTTTCATGCATGTATATATTCACACCACAAAACATCTTGTTCTCAACATTTTACCAAAGCATGTGATTTACAGTACAATCTAGTAAACAGGATTACAGTTTTGTCTTATTTATTAAATGTCTATTTTTTCTGATGACGGCTGAGTGCAATACTGATCTATGTGTATAGAAGGATGTCCTTGAGAGCTTGCAGTCAATGAGAACAAATACAGAGACCCACAACAGCACAAAGTACAGTGAGTTAGAGACCTTGGAACACTCAGTTCTAAATGAGATATCTCTCTCAAATATCTTCCTTGGGGATCAAGAGAAAGATTGCAGAAAGATTTTTAAGAGCCACTGTAGATGGAAGATATCACGAAAACAATAGACATTAACAGGGCTGATGCACATATGAGCACAAAGATACTGTGACAGCATGAATAGGGTCTACACACAACTAATCCAGATGGTGCCCTAGTATTGAGAGTGGAAGTGGACACAGACCCAATCCCTAACACAGAACCTATCTCCAATTTGTCTCCAATTGCTAACTGCCTGCAAAAGGAAAGTTAATTTCTATAGTGGAATCTCATGGGGGTATACAAACCATATTTAATTTTAGGTCAGATGCTCAGCATTAGATGCCCAAGATAAAACTAACTCAATAGCATTTCTGGAGGATATGGAGGATAGCAGAGAGTACTCCATAATGCTTTGTTTTTGTTTGTTTGTTTTTCCCTATATATCTTTGCTTATGTATTCTGGTTTCTAATTTTGTGTCTTTATGGGATTTCTATGTTATCAACATGTGTATCTCTAATCTCTCTATATATTTCTTGAACTTCTTTTTCTTTTCTTATTCATTTAATCGTTTTGTTTTATTCATGACCATGATGATGATGATGGTGATTATTATTATTATTTAGGTCTCTGTTTTCTAATAGGAGAACAAGGGTATAAATTTGAGTTGCAGTGGATATGGGAGGAAATGGGAGAGCAGAAGAACTTATGAGAATATAGTTTATAAAAAAATCTATCTTTGATAGGAAAAAGCTATTTTTGTCTAAAATATATGAAATAGTGGAATATATTATGGAGAATATTTCAATATATCTAGCATACTATGTCTCGGCCCTATCCACTAAATAATAAAATGTAAAATTAACATATAAATGGATAATTTAAAATATACTCAAGTTAGTAAAATCTAAAGTTAATTATTTGTATTTCTAATTCTAAAAAAAAAAAAATAGTATTACTTAAAATAGTCTTAAGTTCATAAGTATAAAATTGAATTTATTCAACAGTGACCCTGCAAACAATGACAGTAAAAAAGAAGGGGGATGGCGAGGGATGGAGAGAAAGATAGAAAGATAGAAAGAAAGAAAAAAAGGAAGGAAGGAAGGAAGGTGGGAAGGAAGGAAGGAAGGAAGAAAGAAAGAAAGAAAGAAAGAAAGAAAGAAAGAAAGAAAGAAAGAAAGAAAGAAAGAAAGAAAGGAACATTGATGGATAGATAGTTACATAAACAGACAGACAGAGATTACCAAATCAGAAGACACAAAAGAGAAAGATAGCCCTGCTTACTGAGCCCTCTGAGTCAAGCCAAGCTGCCATGAGCAGCCTGCTAACTCAGGGGGACCTCTACTATCCTGCCATCTATTCTTCCATCTTCCTCACTCCTGAGGCTCTGGAATCATACAGATCTGCAGACCTACAAGTCCAGAACCATTACGCCTAAAGAGACTATCAGAGGACTGCCACAGCAGGAACATCGAGATTCATCCCTATTATAATACCTACTACAAGCACAACATTCGGGGACCAAAACCATCCAGACCGCTAAAGGACCTCAAAGAAACAGAATCAACAAAACCCAGGGCGATATGATGTGTCCAAAGCATAGCCACCCCACTACAGCAAGCCCTGGATATCCTAACACAACCAAAACACAAGAAAATAACCTTAAATTCAATCTTAAATGATGATAGAAGCCTTTAAAGAGGAAATGAATAAATCCCTATAAGAATTAAAGGAAAATACAATCAAACAGTAAGAGTTCTTTAAAGACGACACAAGTAAATACCTTAAAGACATACAGGAAAATACAATTAAACAGGTGAAGGAAATAAATAAAGCTGTGCAAGACGGAAAGTGGAAAGAGAATCAATAAAGTTACACTAACTGGGAAAAACCTGGAGATGGAAAAACTAGGGAAGAAGACAGGAACAACAGACAGAAGCATCACCAACAGAATACATAGAAAAGAGAATCTGAGTCATAGAAGAGACAATAGAAGAAATTGAGACATCGGTCAATGAAAATGTTAAACCTAAAAAATTCCTGACATAAAACATCCAGGAAATCTGGGATACTATGAAAAGACCTCACCTAAGAATAATAGGAATAGAAGAAAGTGGAGTCCCCATTACAAGGCCCAGTGTTGCGCCCTCTTGACCAGCAAGGAAGATGCAACCACCAGTTCTTCTAACAGCAGATTTTTTTTTCAACAAGCTTTAATCTTCATCTCCCCTGAACCCGGGAAGACCCCAAGATATATGCATTCACGCCAACCAATCACACCAGGCAACGTAGCTTTGCCAGGCAAGCGAGCTTAGCCAATGATCAGCAGGGATAACAGCAGCAGCCAAATAAGGACTTGTTTTTTATCCTGTAGGCACCATGTTGGGGTGCAGCCCCAGGGGCTGTGGCTCCCCACAGCCCAGAAAATATTATCAACAAAATCATAAAAGAAAAATTTCCCAATATAAAGAAAGAGATAGACCATTTAGATTGGACCGTCATAGAAAAATCCTCCTGCTACAAAAATCTACAGAACAAATACTAAAAGCAGTAAGGGAAAAGGCCAAACAACAAAGGTAGACATATCATAATTATACTTGACTTCTCATCGTACACTCTAAAAGATAGAAATCCCTTAACAGATATCATTTAACTTCTAAAATACAACAGGTTCAGAACTATACTACTACACAGAAAAACCTTGATCATTATCAATGGAGAAAATAAGATATTTCAAGACAAACCCAAAATTAAAATTATAACTATCCACAAACCCAACTCTACAGAAAATACTAGAAGGAAAACTCCAACAAAGGAATGGTACCTACATACAAAATACCCCACAGGAAATAAATAATTTCATACCATTTAAAAAGGAAAGCACACACCAATACACACACACACACACATACACACACACACACACACAGAGAGAGAGAGAGAGAGAGAGAGAGAGAGAGAGAGAGANAGAGAGAGAGAGAGAGAGAGAGAGAGAGAGAGAGAGAGAGAGAGAGAGAGAGAGAAACACAAAACACACACACACACACACACACACACACACACATAGAGAGAGAGAGAGAGAGAGAGAGAGAGAGAGAGAGAAAGAGAGAGAGAGAGAAACACAATCAACATTAAAATAAGAGGAAATAACAATCACTGGTAATTAATATCTCTCACCATCAATCAGTTCCTAAATAAAAAAGACACAGGCTAATGGAATGGATCCATCATTCTGCTACATACAAAAAATATACCTAAGCAACATAAAATAGATGTTACCTCAGAGTAAATGTCTGAAAAAGAGTTTTCAAAGCAAATGGACTAAAGAAGCAAGCTGGAGTGGGCATTCTAGTACCTAAGAAACATAGACTTTCAACAAAAATTAATCAAAAGAGAGAGGGAAGTACACTTCATACTCATCAAGCGAAAAATCTATCAAGATGATATGTCAATTCTAAACATCTATGCTCCAAACACAAGGGCACCCACTTTGTTAAAGAAATAATTCCAAAGCTAAAATCATATGTTGAACCCCAAACATTAGTAGTGAGAGACTTCACTACCCCACTCTCACATACTGACAGGTCACCCAGACAAAAATTAAAAAGAGAAACAATGAAAATCAGAGAAATTATGAAACAAATGGACTTAGTAAACATGTATAGTATGTTTCATGCAAACACAAAAGAATATACTTTATTCTCAGAGCCTCATGAATCCCTCACTAAGATGGATCATATAGTTGGACACAAAGCAAGCCTCAACAGATACAAGAGAATTATAATTTATAAGACCCTCATGGATTACACCTGAACTTCAACAACAGAAACAACAGTAAGTCTACACACCCATGGAAATCAAACAACTCTCTATTCAAAGATCTCTGTGTAAGAAAATATATAAAGAAATTAAACTCTCCACTACAAGGGTTTTTTATACTGTGGATGCTGGTTATGCTAGGCTGTGGAGAGAACCAAAGCAGCTATGAGCTCCAGCTTCATATTGCAACAGGCAATGCATGTTTAATATTCTGGCACTTCCCTCTTCTACCATGTTTTCTAATGTCAGTAAGTGGCCTTAGAAGGGAAGGGAAAGGTGAAGGAGGCAATGGTGTGGAGAAGCAACGCTGGTGCTAACTGTGTACATTCATTTGCTGCAGGAGGAAGGGCTTGATTGATGATGAGTCAGAGATGTTCATTTAATTCAGGCAAAAACTCAATAGTACTAATAAGATAAAGTTTCAAAATAGTTATTTATAAGTTAACAAGGAAAAATACGTTTGCTCACTTTGCCCCTTCACATTGCTTCACTGTGAGTGGTCAGGGAAGTTCATTATGTGAAGTTCCTATCAAGAAAAGCGTCAGTGACTTTAGAGTATACCAATGCAGTCCTTTGTTTGGCATATTTTGACATTAATTTTGTTGGAGAAAGATTTGAAAACAAACAATAAATGAAGGAATTCCCAAGCATTCAGTGTGAGTCCCGTGTTTGTGAGATAAGGGTGCCACTTAGGGCCAGCTGACATCTAAGATTGACAGTGTGGATTGTGAGGTCTTACAGCCACAATTCTAACCCCCTTCAGTTTTTTTTGTTTTTGCTAACAAATACTTGCTCTTTCACTAAGAAGTAACTTGTACTTGTAGAAATGTATTTTAAAAATATGTCACAGTTCAACTTTCTATCCATTTAATTAACCCCTTTTCAATAAAGCACTATTATTTAGATATTAAAACAAAGAAATTAAAGTCTCTATATATTTCAATGAAAATGAACGCACAACATACCACATTAATGGGATCCAATGAAAGCAGTCTGAAGAGCAAAGATCATACTGATAAGTGCCTCCAAAAAATACACCCAAAAGCTCTAGAAAAAAATAAGAAAAAGAAGGATAAGGAGAAGCAGCAGCAGCAGCGAACACACAAAAGAGAAGAAAAAGGCAGGATATAATCAAACTCAGGATTGAACTCTTTCAGATAGAAATATGGAAAACAAGACAATCAATGACACCATGAGCTGATTCCTTGAGAAAATTGACAAAATAGACAAACCCTTAGTCAAAGTAAAATGAGACAGAGAGAGAAAAATATCCAAATAAACAAAAACTAGTATTTAAAATGGAGACACAACAAGTAATACTGAGGAAATTCAAAGAATAACTGTCTTACTTCAAAATTGGAAAATCTTTACCAAATTGACCACTTTCTAGACCACTGACCAAAGTTAAATCAATATCACAATAATTGTGTTTAAACAGAATTATACCTCCTAAAGTAATACAAGCAGACATTAGCGGGCTCCCAACCAAACAAAGCCCAGGTCCACATTGTTTTAGTACAGAACTCTACCAGAATTAAAAGAAGGCCTAATACCAATACTCAAACTATTATAGAAAATAGAAAGAGAAGGAATATGCCAAACTCATTCTATGACTCCACAGTGACCCTGATGTTTAAACCACACAAACACTCAAGAAAAAAAGATAACTTCAGGACGATTTGTTTTATGAACATTGATGGAAAAATACTCAATAAAGTACTCACAAACTGAATCATGGGACACATTAAAGATATCATCTATTAAGATCAAGCAGACTTCATCCCAGGGAGATGGTTCAATAATCAAAAATCCATCAATGTAATCCACCTTATAAACAAATTGAAAAATAAATCACATGATTATCTCATAAGATGATGAAAAATGCTTTGACAAAATACAACACCCCTTCATGTTAAATATATTAGAGAAATCAGGAATGCAGGCATATACCTAAATATAATCAAAGCAATATCCAGTACGAGAATGGCCAACAATAATCTAAATGGAAATAAACTTAAAGCTATTCCACTGAAATAAGGGACAAGAAAAGACTGCCCACTCTCTCACTATCTATTAAATTACTTGAAATTCTAGCCAGAGCAATAGACAACCAAAGGGGACCAGGGGGATACAAATTGGAAAGGAAGAAGTCAAAGTATCACTATTTACAGATGATATGATAGTATACATAAGCAACTCCAAAAATTCTACCAGAGAACTGCTACAGCAGATAAACACCTTCAGCAAAGTGACTGGATTGAAAATTTAACTCAAAGAGAAAGAAATTAGGGAAATAGCACCCTTTATAATAGCCACAAATAATATAAAATATTTTGGTGTAACTTTAATCAAGCAAGTAAAATATCTGTATGACAAGAACTTCAAGTCCATAAAAAATAAAAGAAATTGAAGAAGATACCAAAAGGTACCAAAAGAACTCCCATGTTCATGGATAGGTAGACATACAGTAAAAATGTCCACCTTACCAAACACAATATAAAATTCAATGTAATCCTCATCAAAATTCCAACACAATTTTCACAGACCCTAAAAGAACAATTCTCAATTTCATATAGAAAACAAAACATGTGGGATTGCCAAAACAATCCTGAACAATAAAAACAACATCTGGAGTAATCACCATCCCTGATCTCAAGCTGTACTACAAAACAATAATGATAAAAACTGTGTGGCATCAGTAGAGAAAGAGACATGTTGATGAATGAAATTGAATAACAAATCAGAAATAAACCCACACAATTATGGACACTTTTTGATAAAGAAGGCAATACCATACAGTGGAAAACTGAAAGCATCTTCAACAAATGGTGCTGCTATAACTGCATGTCTACATGTAGAAGAATGATATACACCCATATTTATCACCCTTCATGAAACTCAAGTCCAAATGGATAAAGGAAATCAGTGTAAAACTGGGTACACTAAATCTCATAGAAGAGAAATTTGGATAAACCATTGAACACATTGGTATTAGACACAATTTTCTGAACAGAATATTAATGTCTCAGGCTCTAAGACTGAACACTGATAAATGGGACCTCATGAAACTGAAAAAATTCTATAAGGCAAAGGACACTGTCAATAGGACAAAATATCAGCCTTCAGGTTGGGAAAGGATCTTCACAAAGCCTACATCTGACAGAGGCCTAATATCCAAAATTTACAAAGAACTCAAGAAGTTTAACATCAATAACTCAAATAACTCAATTAAACAATGGGACAGGGAACTAAAGGGATATTTCTTAACAGATGAATTTTGAATTGCCAAGAAGCACTTAAGTATGTGTTCAAAGTCCTTAGTCATAAAGTAAATGCAAATCATAACAACTCCGTGGTTCCATCTTACACCCAACAGAATAGCTAAAATATAAACCTCAAGAGATAGCACATGCTGGAGAGAATGTGGAGCAAGGGTAACATTTCTTCATTGCTGATGGGAAATTCAATGTGTATCCACTTTGGATAGCAAATTGGCTGTTTCTCAGAAAACTGTGAATAATTCTGCCTCAAGTCCCAGCTATACCTCTACTGGGTATATACCCAAAAGATGGTCCAACATCCTACAAAGACAGTTTTTCAACTATATTCATGGCAGCTTTATTTATAATAGTCAGAAACTAGAAACAACATAAATGTCCCTCAATTGAAGAATAGAAAAAGAAAATGAGTTACATCTACACAATGAGATACTATTCAGCTGTTAGAAACAAAGCCATCATGAATTTTGCAGGCAAGAGGATGGAACTTGAAAATATCATCCTGAGTGAGGTAACAGTCCCAAAAGGACATGCATGCATGTATTCACTTATACCTGGATATTTGACATATAAAAGATACTATGCTATACTCCAAAGACTCAAAGAGCCTTAACAAGAAGGAAGGCCCAAACAAGGAAGCTTGAATATCACTTAGAAAGGGAAATAAAATAGTCAGAAGAGGCAGATAGAGGGAGAGAACTGGGAATGAGAGGGGATGGCGAGGAGAATCAGGATTCAGGATAACACATGTGGAAGGAAAGGAGAAATGGCTAGATGGCCATGAAAATGAATGTGCATCTGTAAGTGACATGGGGTGAGGAGGTAGGGACATCTCCAAGGTAAGACTGAGACCTGGGATAAAGGAAGCACCCAGGAATCAATAGCAGTGAGTCATAAAATTGGGGATATGGGACCTGAAAGCATCACCTCATGTAGCCAGACTGGAATGCCAGTGAGCTATAGAGAAACCAACCCACCCACAACACTTTCAACCCAAAATTTACACTGGCTACAAGAAATGCAAACAAAGGGAATGGAGCAGAGACTGTGGGAATATCCCACCAATAACCAGCCCAACTTGAGACCTATGCCATGAGCAACCACCAGTCCTAATGTTGTTAGCGATACTCTGTTATACTTACAGACATGAGCATGTTGTCCTCTAAGAGGATTCAACAAGCAGCTGACACAGACCAATACAGACACCCACAATGAAACAGTGGTTGGAGCTTGAGGACTCTTATGGAAAAAATAGGAGAATGGATTGAGGGTCCTGAAGGGAGTAAAAACTCTACAGGAATAACAATGAAGTCAACTAACCTGGATTGGTGGGGCTCTCAGATTCTGAACCACCAACCAAAGAACATGCACAGACTGGACCCATGCCTCCTGCACATACATAGCAGATATATAACTTGGTCTTTGGGTGGGTACTGAACAACTGGAAATGGGGGTTATCCCAAAAGCTGTTGCCTGTTCTTAGGATATATTCTTTTAGCTGGGCTGCCTTGTCTGGTCTCAATGGGAAAGAAAGCACCTAGCCTTGCAGAGACTTGGTGTACTAGGGTAGGAAGATACACAGGGAGGAGGACACTCACTCAGAGGAGAATGGTTGAATGGAAGAATGCATTATAGGAGGGCATGACAGGGGGTTGGGCAGTGAGCAGAATGTAAAGTACATAAGTTTAGATTTAATTAAATTAAATTACAAACAAGGAAAAAAAAAGAAAACTAGAAAGATAGACATGAAGACCTGGGGACACAGAATCAGATAAAATAATGAAAAATGAATCATACAGACAATATTTTAGTGTGTAAACATTTAAAGAGATTTTAGAAATGAGTAGTCTACAGAACAAGAAGCTTTCAAGCATGGGTCAAAATATAAGGTCAAGAAATATTACCTAGCTGCCAAAATGATAGACACCACACGATCAAATATCTGAGTGTTATGGGAAACCTTAGTATTCAAAGTGACATAAGGTGTAACAACAACAAAAAGTGATCCCAAAGAGAATTCCTTGGAAAAGCACAGAATGAAGTGAAGGATACTTGAAACCTGCAGTGACAGAGATGGCAAGAAAGGAGAAGAATACAACTTTCCCATCACAACTCCAGCCAGGAGTGTAATACTTTCTTACCTGTTACTATGTGAAAACACCAATCAAAACAATCATGGGAGGAAAAGATTTATTTGACTTATGCATCCCAATCAGAATCCATCACTGAGATAAGGTAAGGCAAGACTTCAAGAAAGAGCAGCCATAGGAACCATGGTGAGAAGCTGCTTACTGGCTTGCTTACCCTATCTTGCTTGGCCTGCTTATTTTGTTCCATTTTTTCTTTCTTTACTTTCATTACTTTTTGGGGAGGTGTTGGAGAGGCAGTTTAAAGTTGCATTCACATGCAGGGAACTTAGCTGTGTACATTTAATCTACTTTAGTTGCAAGTTCTTTGGCTTTTGCCTATTAGACCTTGACAGTGCAAGTCAAAGATTTGTGACCCAGAATATTGTCTCTCCAGTGCCAGTGGATCTCATGATTATTTATCATTGTATTTGGTCCTGAGAGCTTCCACCAGTTTTTGGAGAGTTCCTCTGTCTTCTCAGAGAACTTGTGTGAAGGGAACAGTGTTGTGTGTGTTCCTGAGTATGAACTAACTGTCCCTGTCTGGAATTTCCTTTGATGTTGTAGTAGGACAAATATCTTAAGAGACAGAGCAAGCAGGAAGACCATCAGCTCAATGGGCTGATTACCACCAGCTGCAATTTCTTGTTCTTCACCAGAGGGGCTACTGTATTGACCCATACTGCAAAGATAGAAGGTCTCTTAATCAGGACAAACCGTTTGCCAGTAGCCATCTTTTCAGCATGAGTCAGCAGCTATTTCTACATTTCTAGCTTCTTTTCAGGACTGTACATCTGGACAAACTTAAGCAACTGCATAGCTGTTTGCCAACTTAGGGTCTGGGTGCATTTGGCAAGAGGTACTTGGAGCTCCTTGTAGAGGGTGACCTTTGCCAATGCAACCTGATATAGCAAGATCATTTGACAAAGCATGTGAGGTTTGGGGATGGATGTCCTGTAGTTATCCTCCAGTTTCTTCAATATTGCAAAGGCAAGAGCTACCTTCTCCCCCTCAGCCTTGTTTCACTGTGACTCTTGCTCAGCTGGAAGTGAGAGAAAGAAAAGAGAACTGTATGCAATACTTAAGGGCCAGAGAGATTCCTAAAAGCTTTTCATGATTTCATAAACAACTCAAGACCTTCTGCCCAGGAGTGGCACTGCTGAGCAAAAGCTTAGCTTCCCTACATTAATTAGTAATCAAGAAGATGTCCTATAGACATGCTCACATGTCAATCTGATAGAGACTGTTCTTCCACTCAGATTCCCTTTTCCCATCTGAATCTAGTTTAGGTCAAGTTGACAATGCCTATCCAATACGATCTACCCCTTGTCAACTTGATACAGAGATAGCACTACTAAATCTTGTTCATCTCCAATATTTCATGTTAAAAATCACAAAATAAAATATATTATAATTTTTAAACTGCCACAGTCTTTTATTTTTTTATAAATGCTCAAATACTTTAACATTTCAAATTNTTTACTAAATCCAAAGACTCTTAACTGTGGACTCCTAAAAATTCACAATAAATTACATACTTTCTTCTTCCAAAATGGAGGAACCAGGAAAACAACAACAACAACAACAACAACAACAACAACAACAAATTCCAACAGTGAATGAACTATAGTACCAAGTCCAGAATTCTCTCACAATCTTCTAGGCTACAAAATGCTTGGGGAACTCTACTTCTTTTTCTGTGCCTTTCACAACACAAAAGTCATTTCACAGTCTAAAGTCAGATCTACTATATATGTGTCACTCTCTTTGTTCATCACCTGATGGTCATGTCATCTCCTGTATGCTGGGGTCTCCAATGTGACTGGGACTACACCATTAACAACGGTGGTTCTTGCTTCTTTAGGGACTCCAACCCTCCACAAGGTACCAAGTCTCAGCTTCTATCCATGACTCCTTCAATCCCATAGGTTTGATTTCAAAACTGGCACCATGTAGAAGACTGTTTCATATTACCAAGTTTGGCAGCCAGCTTGAAAAATAGACTTGGCCTCCTTTAGACTTCAGATTCCGTGAACTGACCTTGAGGAAATAGTTGGCTTTTTTTCCCTTGACTGGTCTCTTATTTATCACAGGAAAGAAAGAGAAAATGCACTGAAGCCCAGTTTGCTTTTTTCTTTATTCAGCCTGGGACTCTAGCTCATGGAATTGTGACATGAGCATTCAGGCAGGTCTCTGCTCCTCAGCAAACACAATGGTGATAATCCCTCACAAACACAGGAAGATGGTTAGTTCCATGTTGATGGTTCTAAATTGCATCAAATTTATAATCAAGATAAATCACTTATACTGGTTTAAATAATAATGGTGCACATAGATCCACATATTTGAATTATTAGTCCCTTATGGGAAAGATTTTAGAAGGATTAAATTGTGTGGCCTTTTTGGAGGCAGTGTGTCCCTGGGAGAGGATTTAAAGTTTCAAAAGCACATGCTTTTGGATATTAATATTTCAATATTGATATCTCAATATCAATAAATTTCTGTCTTGCTGTCTTTTGTCTTTCTCTGTTTCAATCTCTGTCTCTCTCTCTGTCTCTCTCTGTCTCTCTGTCTCTCTCTCTCTGTCTCTCTCTCTCTGTCTCTCTCTCTCTGTCTCTCTGTCTCTCTCTCTGTCTCTCTCTCTGTCTCTGTCTCCCAGCTTCACATTTTGGATTAGATATATATTCTCAGCTATTGTTTCATTGTTCCTGCTCCCAGGAAGGACAGGAACTTACTCCCTGAAACT
>NC_034594.1:75300208-75307652 GCF_900095145.1 Mus pahari | reverse complement strand
TCTCTGTCTCTCTCTCTGTCTCTCTCTGTCTCTCTCTCTCTCTCTCTCTCTCTCTCTCTCTCTGTCTCTCTCTCTCTCTCTCTCTCTCTCTCTCTCTCTCTCTCTCTCTCTCTCTCTCTCCCAGCTTCACATTTTGGATTAGATATATATTCTCAGCTATTGTTTCATTGTTCCTGCTCCCAGGAAGGACAGGAACTTACTCCCTGAAACTGTAAACAAGCTCCCAATCAAACAGTTTCTTTAATAAGTTGCCTTGGCAATGGTGTTTTGCCATGACAAAATAGAGAAGTAACTAAGATATCCAGTGAGTGGGGTGGCTGGAGAAATGTCTCAGAAATTAACAGCACCAACTGTTCTGCTCTTCTATAGGTCGTGGTTTCAATTTCCAGCATCCACATGGTGTCTCACAACGATCTATAATGGAATCCAATGCTTTCCTCTCTGTTCAGGAATTCATTAAAAAAAAAGGCTCTTACTTTACATAGATGAGATTTTAAAAATTCTTTTAAAATTCCAAATGTAAATATACATCAGGTTAAAAAGCAAACATTATTTCTTTCTCTAGATCAGAGGTTGGACATGATTTTGGCAAAAGTTCAAATATATATTTTATGCTGTATAGGTCATGTGATGATGTCACAACTCAATTTTTATATTACTGTGCATGTAGATGTTATATATACAAATAAGTGGGCTTTTAAGTCCAACGTTACTTTGCATAGTGAAATCTGAACCTCATAGAGTTTTTTTATATGTTAGATATATATTTTCCTTTTGATGTTTTAAAAGAGACTAAGATTATAGAATCCACTCAATGGCCTAGATATAAGCAAAACTTGCATATTATGCCAGACTAACCCATACAGTGTAAGTGTCTGATCCATGTAATAACAGTAGTCTGTCCATGGTCAGTTAGTTCCCTTCATGACATAGTAAAGTCTCCTTGGTCTTTCTATAAGTTAGTTTTCACTGGTAGTTGTAAGCCTCCCTTTATTATTTTGGTACTAATAATTATGTCAGCCCATTTGCAATTTCTCTCCTCTTTTTGTCTTTCCCTGAGCCTCTGTCCCTCACTGCTCAGATCAGTCATACATCCTGGCTTCCCTGAAGGCACATGAACCTTTGGCAGGTCCCTTTTATATCTTATCATAGCAGTTTCCACCTAGAAGATTGTCTTTTCAAATACCATAAACTTACTTTGGTCTTGCTGGGCAGCTACTGCTTTTATACATTAAAATAACTTTTCTTTGTGTACTCCTAGTTGTACAGTTCAAAGAAGGAGCAAGTCTGTGATTATTTCATGCTTGACTCATCCATGTAAGTCTACTGATATTCAGAGGTTCATTTGTCAGGCTGAAAATGTATTCAAATATGTGGCAACTGTACTGGCACATGGTCATATCTTAGCACCCAGAGTTCTTCCTGGAGGCTATGTATTATCTGAAGCATATAACTGAATTAATCCACAGGTTATGCTATAGTTTTTCTTTGAAACTTGTGTCTAAGTATGGCAAGACAGTTAAAAAGAGTTAAAAGTCCACTGAGATTCTGTACTCACTGTTAAGTGGGTCCAGTCTCTGTTTTCTGGTATCCAGAAGAAACTAGGTTTCAGATACGGTTTTGCTGATGATCATGAGTTGAATACATACCTCAAACTGGGCTTTTGCCCAGAAGAAGGTCTTCCACAGAATGAACTCTTCATTATCTTTATACTGAGCTATGAATTTATCAATAATCTAGTCACTTAATTCGTTAAGGCTTAATTTATTTTTTTAAATGCAAAGTGAATACCTTAAATGTAATGTCTGTGAAAGTGAATCATGCTAAGATATGGGAAAGAGACAGACAAACATCTCTGGAAATATCCCATGGTACTACATTGCTTAATTGATTCTACATTAAAACAAGATGACAGTGAACATAAGTCATTAGATCACAAAACCAGTTCATAAGACTGAAACAATATTAATAATCGAAATTTAGTTTTACTGTGAAAAATGATTTGAAATTTGTATCCTTTATTTTTAAAATACCAGAACTCACTTTTTAAAAAATTTTTATTGATTATTTTATTTATTTAACATTTCAAATGTTATCCTCTTTCCTGGTTTCTCCTCTGCAAATCTCCCTGTCCCATCCTCCCCCACTCCCCGCTTCTATGAGGGTGCTACCACACACACTGTGCCTCCTACCTCACCATCCTAACATTCTCTTACCTGGGGCATCAAGCTTTCACAGGACCAAGGGCCTCCCCTCCCATTGATGCCAGATATGGCCATCCTCTGCTACATATCCAGTTGGAACCATGGGTCCCTCCATGTGTATTTTTCCATTGGTGGTTTAGTTCTTGGGAGCTGGGTGTGTCCGTTTGGTTTATATTTTTCTTCTTCCGATGAGGTTGCAAATCCCTTCAGCTCCTTCAGTCCTTCCCCTAACTCCTCCATTGAGGTCCTCATGCTCAGTCTAATGGTTGGCTGCAAGCATGTGCATCTTTATTGGTAAGGGTTTGGCAGAGCTTCTCAGGCAACAGCTACATCAGGCTCCTATCAAAAAGCACTTCTTGGCATCCACAATAGTGTGTGGGTTTGGTGGCTACATATGGGATGGATCCCAAAGTGGGGCAGCCTCTGGATGGCTATTCTTTCAGTCTCTGCTACACTGTTTGTCCTTGTATTTCCTTTCGACAATAGGAATTCTGGGTTAATAATTTTGAGATGGGTAGGTGGCCCCATCCTTCAATCAGACACCTTGCCTAACATCTAGACATGGTTTCTCTAGGTACTCTGTCCTGTTTGTTGGGTATTTCAGCTAATGTCATCCCCATTGCATCCTTGGAGCCTCTTGCTTTTCTGGCAACTGGGACTTTCTGGTGGCTACCCCCAGGTCCTCAATCCTCATTGCTACTTTCTAAGACTATATTTGTTGGTCCACTTCCCTCCTTGAACTTCTCACAGCTAAGTTTGAGTCTAAGAGATGATCTCTCTTCAGCAGCCAGCTCTTGGAGAGGCCTGCTTGTAGGAACAAAGCCTTTTTCTTCTTGTTAAACTGAGATATTATTTGTGAAATCCTGAGAGGTTTCCATACCAAAGTCAGAACACTTTAGTTAATTCTAGGTAACTAAATGATATGCTTACTCCTGCACCTGAGCTCCTTAAAAGAAACAAAACAAAAGAAAAAGGATTGGAGAGCTGTTCCTGGGCTGGATCCTGATGTTTCACATCTGCTTCAACAGATGTTTTTATTACATTTATTCATTTATTTTTGTGTGTATGTGTGCATGTGTGCACATGTCCCTGTGTGTGTGTGTGTGTGTGTGTGTGTGTGTGTGTGTGTATGTGTGTGTGTGTGTGTGTGATACAGGCAGGTATGTTCAGAGATGCTTATAATCAAAGCCAGAGGTATGTCAGAGTTGAGCATGTTCCTCTCAATTACTCTCCCTTCTCTTTCATTGAAGCTTGAGCTTACTCTTTTGGCTATAGTGGTTTGACTGGAAATTACTGGAATCCACCTGTTTCTGCCTCATCTAGGCATGAGTTATAGACTTATGTACACACAGTGGTTCCCAGCTTCTACATGGATTCTTTCGTATCTGAACTTAGATCCTTATGCTTAAGTTTTAAGCCCTTTACAAGACCAAGGGCCTCTCCAGGAGGAGGGGAAGGGGATAGGTGATTTTTAAAGGAGAAACTAGGAAATGGGATAACATTTGAAATGTAAATAAAGAAAATATCTGATTAAAAAAGAAGTTTTAAGCCCTTTACCCTTTGACCCATTTTCTCAGATCCTGTTTTAAAAGTATATTCAGGACACAGTACATCAATGTGTTGTTCATTGCAATCACAGAATCAGTTATGTTAATCATTGTTGTCTAATATTTTACTTATAAATAAGACCTTTCAATGCATTTTACACACACATACACACACACACACACACACACACACATCTCAGTTGATTTAAATACTTGCATTAACTCAAATGAAAGAGCATGTGTTTGTAGACTGCTCAACAAACATATCAAAACAGACTCTCATGATGTGTTTCTCCCATGACCATCTTCTCTATGAGATGATAAGGAAAATAAACAATGGATAGAGAAGAGTTGCTGCTATTGCACAAACATCTTCTTTTGTCATGTCCTCCTGTTATCTGTTGGCAATGACAAGTCATGCTCCAATTATGACTGTAGTCATCCTTCTTTCAGAGCAGGATTTAGCTTTTCTCTTTCCTATGTTGCTGCCTTGGGTACAAATCAAGGCTGATGTGTAAAAGTGTGTCTCTTAAACAGAGAAGAAATATTAAATAAACATGATTGGATAAAAAAACTATATACTCTATTAGATGTTTTAATTTTTTCTATTTGTCACAGAGAATAATAGATGCATTAGTGTGCACAGCCCTTATATTTCAGAGGCTGTCACTACAATAATAACAAACAATATTCCTATAACTTAACATTTGCCTATTTTTACACAGTTAAGAAAACATCATTGTGAAAATCATTACAACTTTCCAAATAAACAGATTCATTCAGTCACAGACTAAATGTGTATCCTTTCATTTTGCAAATTAAGTGTGATGGGAGGGAATATTGGGAATGAAAGTGTGATGTTGTGATATATTGGAAATCTTAAGAGGTACATATTGAAGCAAAACAACTCCACCTCCTATCTAGTGCATCAGAACCATTCAGAAGCCAATCTCCAATTCACCAAACCTGTTCTATTTTATCCTTCATAACAATGTACTTGTAAGGCTAATTAATTTAATTTTTCTTTACTTTTATTGTGTTAGAAGACAACTAATTCAATATACATACAAGGGATTTATAAATCTTATACTGTATGCAGAGGTAATTGACTTGTAATGTGAATAAATCCAGTATTTGTACAATGGTGAAATGGAAGGGAGAAGAAGCATTTTCTTTCTCATGTGAGTGTGATAGGAAAAGAGATGAACATACAGTCCTGAGGATTCAGTGGGTAAAGTGTAGTTTAAGAACATGAGGACCTGAATTAAAACTCCCACAATCATTGTAAAAAGTCAAATATGATAACACTAGGGTGGTAATGAAGCAGATATTAGAGCTGATTGGAAGCTTGGATTAGTCAAATCTGTAAGAACCAGGTTCAGCACGATGCCTATTTGAAAGCCAAACATGAAGAATAATGCAGGGAGACATAGACATCAACTTCATTTGGACATACATGTGAATATACTTCATGAAAACTAACCTACACAGCATATCCACGCAAAAGAAGACATAAAGTAAAGCATTTTACAGTGTGAAAACAGGTAGCCAGCTGAGCACAGGCGAAGACCTGAAAGGCCAGATTGCAACTTGTCCCAAGAGGAAGAAGGTGACAAGAACAATCGTGACTTTGACCCAGATGACTTCAGGAATCAAGAAGTTGAAGAGAACACCCTTAGCAGATGCAGCTCATCTTTCTTCATGTTTTTAAAAAAGTTGTGAAGAAGCCCATACATCAGTATTTCATGGTGGAAACTGTCAAGTCCAAAGGAAACTCCATTTTTTTCCCAAATTCTACAAGTTATAAAAAAGCCTCAGGAACTTATGAAGCTGGCTATCCTCTAAGCCATTTTCATTGGCAGAATGAGAAGATGGTTATCTGTGGTGCATATTAGCATACTCAAGAACACAATGGCCTCCAGGCTTCTTCAGTATCACAGGTACTTGTTAGACATTTCAAATCCTCCTGCTGTCCTGGCACCTCTCATCCCTTCCCTTCCCCCACTCAACTTAAACTTCCTTCAGCTCAGGATTCTCCCTTCCCCTAGCTTCACATGCTTCTCATAAGATATTATAATCGTCATGCTTTTATTTTGGTCTTCTCTCTTTTTTTAATTTTTTTGCCTGCCCTCCCGTTTTCTTTTTCTTCATATCTCTCTCTTCTCCCTTCTCTCTACTCTTATTCCAAGTTCATTTTGCTGACCATATTCAGTCTACTTCTTCCTCTGGAATCTTCAGATGATTCTGGGTGTTCTCTCCCTCATATATACAATCAAAACCTTCCCCTTAACCAACTATGCACTGGTCATGTCAGTCGTTTGCACAGAAACTGCCTTTCTTTTGATGGTATACAGTTCTCAATTTGAAAGAAACCACTGCTTTCTGTCACACAGTGTAAAGTGAAAAGCAATTGTGAAAGTCTCTGGTTGGTGCTCAAGCAGGATATTGTGGGAGATTATTCTTTTAGGTATGCGACATAATAGAATAATTATTAATACTCTTAAAAAGACAGCATTGGGAAGGGCACTCTGAGGAAAATTTGGGCACCAACACTGGGGGCAGACAGCATGAAAATACCTCTGAGAAGGAGTTCATGATGCAGAAGTTGTGGAAACTTCTCATAGGTCTTAGAGGAAAGTGGCTTCTTATGTTATCTTCTTGAAGCTTACAATACCTGTTAGTGATCAAGTTATCCCTAAGTCTTACATGGAAATTGAGCAATGGAAACAGTTAAATATTTAAGAAGACAGTGAAGAATTTTGTTATTATATAAGTTAGGGGATGTGAGGAAGTGAGGATATGAGGAACATTCCCATATGAATATTAATGCAAAAATACTCAATAAAATCCTTGCAAACCGAAACCAAGAACATGATCATCCACTATGACCAAGTAGGCTTCATCCCAGGGATGCAGGGATGGTTTAATATATGAAAATCTATCAATATAATCAACTATATAAACAAACTCAAAGACAAAAACCACATGACCATCTCGTTAGACGCTGAGAAAGCATTTGACAAAATCCAACACCGATTCATCATAACTGTCTTGGAAAGATCAAGAACAAAGGCCCATATGTAAACATAATAAAAGCAACATACCACAAACTAGTAGCCAACATCAAACTAAATGTAGAGAAACTTGAAGCAATCCCACTACAATCAGGGACTAGACAAGGCTGCCCACTTTTTCCCTACCTATTCAATATAGTACCTGAAGTCCTAGCCAGAGCAATTAGACAACAAAAGGAGATCAAGAGGATACAAATTGGAAAGGAAGAAGTCAAAATATCACTATTTGCAGATGATAGGACAGCATATATAAGTGACCATAAAAATTCCACCAAAGAACACCTAAACCTGATAAACAGCTTCAGTGCAGTAGCTGGATATAAAATTAACGCAAACAAATCAGTGGCCTTTCTCTGCACAAAGGATAAACAGGCTGAGACAGAAATTAGGGAAACAACACCCTTCACAATAGTCACAAATAATATCAAATACCTTGGTGTGACTCTAAGGAAGTGAAAGATCTGTATGTCATGAACTTCAAGTCTCTGAAGAAAGAAATTGAAGAAGATCTCAGAAGATGGAAAGATCTTGATGCTCATGGATTGGCAGGATTAATAAGTAAAAATGGTTTTCCTGCCTAAAGCAATCTACAGATACAATGCAATCCCCATCAAAATTC